>NC_139143.1:173821847-174006847 GCF_964270905.1 Leucopleurus acutus
GGGTTACTTGGACTAGCCATTTACTCTTGTAAGGCTTGTTTACTTCTCTGCTAAAAAGACAGGGTTGGGGAGGCTGGTCTAACTGTCTCTTAGAACTCTTGCAGTTCCAAAAAAAACACGCATCATTCTAAATTCTACTCAGTTTTGTAAAATGCATCTCTACTAGGCAAACTGTGGATACTTTTCCTTCATGACTCTTCACACCAAACATTATTCACCTATGTTAAAGAGTTGATATCTTATTAAGAATAAGCACTAGAAACAAGAAAGGTTAATCTTCTGTCTTGAACACAAAAAACAAAGAAAGAAAAGGCGGGATGGAAATAAACCAAGAAGAGACTTTTGCTTCCACATTTCTACAGAATATGATCACTTTACATTTTGTACTCAGTTTTAAATTCTCTCCCTTAACCAGGAAATTGAAACAAGTAACAAACCCCAACAAGAAACCCCACAGTCTTGGGCTGTATTTGAGAGGGAGCTTTGTGCCAAGTACAAACAAAAGTGTTGGCTCTTCTGCTTGTAGGCCCTGAAACTACAGGAAAGCAGCTCAGGTGTCGCACCCTGACCTGCCGGATCTTAGAGTGACCACTGAATGATCACACAGACCTGCCATGGAATATTCCACATCAAGTGAAAACCAGTGTTAGGCTAAATTGGGAAAATGATTTCAATATAATTTAGGTGAAAAAAGCAGGACACAAAAACTACACAAACACAGCGAACAAACTTATGGATACCAATGGGGGAAGGAGGGAGTGGGATGAATTGGGAGATTGGGGTTGACATATATACACTACTATGTATAAAAAAGACAACTAATGAGAACCTACTGTACAGCACAGGGAACTCTTACTCAATGCTCTGTGATGACCTAAATAGGAAGGCAATCTAAAAGAGGGGATATATGTATACATATAACTGATTCACTTTGCTGTACAGCAGAAACTAACACAACACTGTAAAGCAACTATACTCCAATACAAATTAATTTAAAAAAACCTACACAAACACTATGGCCACAACTATATAAATTTAGTTGATGAAATACAACAAAAATTTAACAGTGATTTGTGTCATATATTTCCTCCTTTTTCCACCTAAATTTTCTATAATTTTTTCACACTTAAAATATTTTAAAATTGACCACTGAAGAAAAAAATTGAGCAAACCGCACTCTAATTTACAGGATTCCTTTCTAACCCAGCACTTACTTAAAATAACTGATCTTCCTCATTGCTTTTTTGTTTATGTCTAGCAGTTTTTTCCACATCAGAATTAAAAATATTTTTCGCTACCAATATTATAAGTCTGTTTCTAAATAACTTGGGTAAAGAATTCAGAAATCAAGCTGGCAGAAATTGGGTCATTTTGTAAGATATGTATTTCTCAAACCAAAAGAGGACTTTGGAGTGGCTTTAGCAAGTTCCCAAACTTTTCCTGGGAAGGAGCCTACAGGCAACATTTACTGCCAAGTTCCCCACCTTCCCCCACCTTAGTGGATCTATCAGCATACTTTTTTTTTTTTTAACATCTTTATTGGAGTATAATTGCTTTACAATGGTGTGTTAGCTTCTGCTTTATAACAAAGTGAATCAGTTATACATATACATATGTTCCCATATCTCTTCCCTCTTGCGTCTCCCTCCTTCCCACCCTCCCTATCCCACCCCTCTAGGTGGTCACAAAGCACCGAGCTGATCTCCCTGTGCTATGTGGCTGCTTCCCACTAGCTATCTATTTTATGTTTGGTAGTGTATATATGTCCATGCCACTCTCTCACTTTGTCACAGCTTACCCTTCCCCCCCCTATATCTTCAAGTCCATTCTCTAGTAGGTCCATGTCTTTATTCCCGTCTTACCCCTAGGTTCTTCCTGACTTTTTTTTTTTTTTCCTTAGATTCCATATATATGTGTTAGCGTATGGTATTTGTTTTTCTCTTTCTGACTTAACTTCACTCTGTATGACAGACTCTAGGTCCATCCACCTCACTACAAATAACTCAATTTCGTTTCCTTTTATGGCTGAGTAATATTCCAAAACTACAAATAGAATTACCATATGACCCAGCAATCCCACTACTGGGCATATACCCTGAGAAAACCATAATTCAAAAAGAGTCATGTACCACAATGTTCACTGCAGCTCTATTTACAATAGCCCGGAGATGGACGCAACCTAAGTGCCCATCGACAGACGGATGGATAAGGAAGGCGTGGCACATGCATCAGCATACTTTTTCTGTTGCGGGCTAGGAGTAAACATCTTTGGCTTTGCAGGCCATAGAGTCTCTGTCGCAGTTACTCAACTCTGCCACAATAAAGCAGCCGTAGACACTATGTAAATGAATGAGCGTGGCTATGTTCCAATAAAACTTTTTTTTACGAAAACAGGCAGTGGGCCAAGTTTGGCCTGTGTGCAGTGGTCTGCCAGCCTGTGGTGTGCGGCACACTAGAGAACATCCTTGGAGCTTGGCGAGACGGTGAAAAGACCTGAAGGGCTGCTTGCTCCTTCACAGGGAACGACCATCGACCCTTATTTTGACAGCCACACCGATCTCCAAGAATTCTTTGAAGGTGGTGTACTAATGAATATTCCCCCCAAAATCAATGAACTGGTTCCTCAAATACAGCAGTTTTCAACCATGATACTGAGACAGACATAGCTATGTAGAATGTGCTGCAATTAATTTACTATTAATAATACAGTACTGGTTTTCAAACGATTTTTAGAAAAAGCTTTATAAAAGGGATGATCAGTCTTATCCTTATAGCCAGCCTGGAACTATACACAGCCTTGGGTGTACCTGCAGGAGCAAAGGACTCATGTACATACTGTCAGCCCATGTACGTTTGCATCAGAAGCAGCCTTAGAGACCACTGAGCCCAGCCCTTTCCATCTGAAGATAACAAATCCACTCTATGACTAACAGCTCAAACATGTCAGGTTTGGATCCGTTACAGTCTTACTAATATTATTCATCAAAACATACATGAAGTCAAGGAAGAAGAAACAGGAGATAGCCAAGAAGGGCGAGGGACAGTGTGATAATTCGCTAGGATAGATGTCCTTTTCCTTTTATAAACTTTCATTGTTGTTCATCATAGAAAAACTTGAAAATGCATGAGAGAAGAAAAATTAAAAGCCCCCATACTATCATGGAGCAATTAACTATTGTTATCATTTTGGTTCCTTTCCCTTCAAATCCTTTCTCTGTGTATATTAGAAAAACAAAATGTTTTAAATAAGATTGCTTTCTACTTTCTTCATGAAATATTATGTCATAAGCACTTCCCTATATTATTTAATATGGCTCAAAAATATGATTTTGTAATTTCTGTATTAAACATCTATGGAATAGATGGACCATAATTATTTAAATTTCTCCCCTATTGTTGGATATTTATATCATCTCCTTATTTTTTATAATATTATATTAAAAGTTGAAAATAATCCTATGAAAGCTTATAAAATTATTTAAATATAACGTTTTATATTTAGGTATTTGACAGCAGGTATTGCCTAAAGCAGAGTAATATTCTGGGGCCCTTCAGATCAAGGCACATCAGAGGACACATTAGAAACCACAGGAAGAGGTATATACCCCAGGAGCAGGCACAGGAGCACTGGACCCACGACTGGAAAATGGGCCATCTGAGACCTTGAAATTCTTTACTAAAGGCAGATCAGGTAGTACAGTCAACCAACATGACAAGTGGGGCCCAAGTGAGGTGGTATCACAAGACTGAGCCTTGACTGCTCTCTCTCTGCAACACCCTACAGAGGAAAACTGTTTTGACTTGACTGCTATTATTAAAATTGTGTAGGAGAAAGGATGTTAAAAAGATGGTGGCAGATGCTTCATTTAGAGCATATAGTAAATTTGTGGGATATTCCCTTTGACATAGAAGGTCAACTAATTGGTCTTTCTCCCATGGGCAAATGGAAGAGAGTTCTCTGCTGAGTGTTTTCTCTGCAGGGTATGATGGGGCAGAATGTCAAAACAAACACATGTGGATGCCAGCCTGGCATCAGCAACAGCATGTATGCTTCCAGAAGTGGCAGAGGGCTCTGAAACCTCTAGCGACTTCAGCAGTAGAACCCACATATATTTCCCTTCATCTAGCTGCCAATAAGAAAACTAAAACAAATTAATAATCTAATTCATAACACTAGAAAAACCTTCCCTCATAAATTGTCTGTTCTGAAGCAAGCCAAAGGAATAAAGATAACTTAGTGGAGGGAAGAAGTTACAAGTGCCCTCTTGAGTTACGTATTTTTAAAAAGCTCCTTGAAATAATGACATTTACAGCAACATGGATGGACGTAGAGATTATTCTACTAAGTGAAGTAAGCCAGAGAAAGACAAATACCGTATGGTATCACTTATATGTGGAATCGAAAATATGATACAAATGAACTTATTTACAAAACAGAAAGAGACACACAGACATAGAAAACAAACTTATGGTTACCAAAGGGGAAAGGGGGTGGGGAGGGATAAATTAGGAGTTTAGGATTAGTAGATACAAACTACTATATATAAAATAAACAACAAGGTCCTACTGTATAGCACAGGGGACTATATTCAATATCCTGTAATAAACCATAATGGATAAGAATATGAAAAAGAATATAGATATATATATATAACTAAATCACTTTGCTGTACACCAAAAAGTAACACAACACTGTAAATCAACTATACTTCAATTTTAAAACATAAGGAGAAAAAAATAAAAAAGCTCCAATTCAGATCTCAGTTTCCAAATGGAAAGATATGAAGTAAAATGAACATATGTGTATTTTATAAAATACAGCAAAATTAAGTCTGAGCCAGTCAAGGTAATACAACATTACTCTTTAACTAAAGATGGGGAAAGGAACATTTCTGATTAAAATCCATGTCTAACACTGTGCAGTCGACCCTTGAACAACATGGGGGTCGATCCCAGTGTAATTTACAGTTGGCCCTCCAGATCCATGGTTCGTTCTTCCACATCCGCAAATTCAACCAACCAAGGACTATGTAGTGCTGTAGTATTTACTATTGAAAAATAAACACATATAAGTGGTCCCATGCAGTTCAAATCCGCGTTGTTCAAGGATCAACTGTATTTACTTATGGAATTTTTAGAAAGAGATTATTTTTCAAACCTAACCTTCCCAGAATTATTTGGGGGATAATTCATATTTTAAGTGGACAATCAAGAACAAGTCCAAAGTGGTAAAGGACAACCTTCTCCACCCCCACCCTCATTTTTCTATCTATCTGACAAAGATTTGCATGAACAGGACACACACTCTTCTTTTTGTGTCTATGCCACAAGAACTTTGGATACGCAAACAGAAGAGGTCAAGGACTAAAGATATGCCTCTCAAAACCATGAGAAGAATCAAGTTACATGTAAATCTGTCAAATGTGGAAAGTAATCACTGTCACCACTCACTCAGAACACTGGGAAGAGCTGGAGTCAATGCTTCTGGACAACGGCACAGGTGACCAACAAACCCATGTGAAATAAACACTGAATGTCAAACACCACAAAGTTAGTTGTCACAGTATCTGATCACAAACAATTCCTACAGGCATACTTGGAAGTGTGTTTTTCAAGACCTAAGTCAAGTTTATGGAAAGCGTTGGTAAGGTCACAGCACACACACTTACCTTACCAGTGCATCTGGTTTGCTTAGCTGGTTATTAGGAATACAGTTTTCCATTAAGTCCTTGTGTGCACTCGGGCTCTTGCTAGGGCATTTCTGCTTCTTCTCGTTTTTACTAGATGAGGAAGGAATGCTCCCATTTGTGGCGCTGTGACTTCGAGGTGAGGAGTTCACAACTCCACTGGCATTTTTGTAGTTTTTTGAGGAAGCAGTGCATGAGTCCTCTTTCAAGAGATTTTCTGTACTTCCCACGAGATCATTATTTAATCTTTTACTATTGATATGGTTTTCCATATACTCAATTTCTTGTATTTTAGAGTCTACAGGTTGTAGAATATTGTTGTTATTTATTCCAAGGTTGTGTTTTTTGGCATCTTTGTCTTTTTCTTTCCCTTTTTCTCGGTATTCTATCTCTGGCAAAGTTGTGGAGAGTTTTTTATTGGCTGGGATACCTCCGTTGTGGTGTATGAGGATTGAGGAATCCATATCAGGTAATCCTTTGGCTGCTACAATACCAAAAACAAACCAACAAGCAAAAAAAACCCACACTGGAATATTTAGTTGTAAAAAACCACAATGGATTGATTCAATAAACTGCATCATCTACACTTAGAAACTCACTATATTAAGTTGCAAACTCATTCAGAAGCAATAACCACACCACATTATGCTAACTTCAAGAAGCAAATCCAAATAAATTTGAGAAGCTGCACATTTAGAAAATCGCCATCATTTATAAACACCAAGCCATTAAAGTTTTGGCCTTGAAAATAATATGAGGATTTTACAATTAAGTCATACTTCACTTATCAGTCAAATCAAACTTGTCTATCACGGGGGTGATAGGGCACAGGCACATCATACTCTTAAAAGGTCACATTTTAAAAGATGCTTAGATTAAACAAACTTAATAATTTTACTGCAAAGAAAGAGATTAAATGAAACAAAAAGGTGTGATGTTAGGATACAGGGCTTCTATCCTCTGTCTGGACTTTATCATTAAAGTAATAAGAACTCTATTATCATTTACTAGGCCACTTACAAAGAATTTTCTGTATCAGGTCTACATATTCCAACTTGTCAAAGTCTACTTGAAGAGATAATTTTGCACCACACCAGATAATAAGATTTTGTCATGTATCAACTAAAAACATGACCCTCTCAAACCAAAGAAAACTGGTATTGTTATCAATTCATCTGTTGAATTGGTTATATATTCATGAGAGAGGTTGTATTAGAAAAAGGTCAATCTGAGATCCATGTTGCATTATACAAACCATTTAAAGTGAGACCTAGCCATCTTTGCTCTATTCAGAAGAATTCTGACTTATAAAACAATTCTATATGTTTACATCTCTATCTTGCTTATACTTTGGTTCTTTGTTTGCTTCAATTACAAATGCACATAGTTATATACACTATTTTGTTACTGAGAATAAATATTTTAAAATATTTATAACAAATAAAATATTAAAGTAGAAAATAAGCTATAAAAATGAAATATATAAAAATAATAAAGTAAACGTATTTAAAAGCACATGGCCTTCAGACACTAGGTAGAAAACATCACGCACATTCTGTATTTCATGACCAAACAAAGCAACAGCCCTGAAGAGGCACACCAGAAGACAGGAAAAGCCTTGGTAATTTTCCAGAGCCCTAGCAACTTTTCTGAAAAAAAAAACAAACAAAAACAACTGACAGACAAAATAATGACTAACCTATTGCGTCAATAGCTTTAGAGTAAAGACCTACCTTCCTCAGCCTCTTTTTCTTGCTTTTGTAGCATTTGTTGCTCTGCGGGGAGGGCTTGTTGAAGAAGCTGCATGTAAAATTCGTTCTCTTTTTGCACTTCCTTCTGCTTCCTCAACCGCATTTTGTAGCTTACATAACTTTTGAAGCCAAAGCCCAAAGTCACCACAGGGTACCCAATACTAGAAAGAAGACAATCCCGCCAGTAATTGTAAGTTAAAAACAAACAACATGTGCATCAAGTACATGAGGACACCTATGACTGAAATTAAGAAATTCTAGATGATGATGATAGTTGAGCATTCAGTAAACACACACGTAGTGTGTAATGCATGCTGTGGAAATCAGAGGCAGCTGGCACGTAGAACAAACCCCCAGGGAACAGCAGGACTGCTGGACCATAAAAGGCTGCCCATCAGACTTTGGCATTCTTCAAATGAACTCAAGGAGTTACCGTAGGGACTGTTGGATACAGTGGCTAATGTCTTTGATTAACATTGAACTGCCTTATTCATGATTAGAACTTAGGCATCTGTATGCTTTTAAGAACTAACAGGGTAGAGATTTTATGAGTGGTCATAAGTGAACATTACAAGTGTTAAAAAAATCAAAAGGACATCATTTGGTTTTTAATACTAGAAGGCAGGGTCAAATTCAGGTGACTAATCTTCTTGCTGCCTGAGGGGTACTGTCACCAGTTATTCCTGGAAAATTAGTTCATACATAAACACTCTATCAAACATAAATTCAAGAATCATTTAACTAAGTATCTGATGTTAACAGTGCCAACAATTGGTTTGCACCAACAAATTAAACCACCTGTACTTACAACTCTAATCTCTGGGATAAAAAGTTGAAATATTTTCATTCAACTCATCAGTCTGTCTAATATCATTTCAAAGTCTCTGAAAACACTGTTGAAACTCATATTAAGCTTCATTAACATGAAAACAACAATTATAATTAGTCTAAACATGATCACACCACAAATTTAAAGTGACAAGTTTTACCGACCAGGTTTATTTAATTCACTTGTTTGTGAAAAGACTTTAAACATATTGGAAACTATTTTTTTGTTGTTGATTCCTATTTGTTTTGGTTTCTGCCATAAATATTAGCAAAAATTGGTGTATTTAAAAGAAATATACATTACGTGGTTATTTCCGCAATAGATATAAACAAGAATCAAGCTCATTTTAAAACATGTTTCATGGTTTAAGGTTAAAAATAATATTCCTTAAAAAATTATTAATAATATTCTCTTACTTTTGTAAATAGGCAAAGGAAATTGTAAGTTCATTTAAGCTCCATGAAATAGCCATATATTTCACTAAGACTTTTTGGAATCATTATCTGCTTACAATAAAAATAGATAACATATATCAGACACCTATGTGCTTGGCATTAAGTTAAACACTTTACATATACCACCTTACTTCATCTTTCCCATGACACCCCATGAGACAGATTCCCAACATATAGGTAAGAGAACTCAGGCTTAGAGAGGGTGACGTGTCCGAGGCAACAAAGCTGTTAGGGGGCAGAGTTGGGATTCAAACACCCATCTGCCTGACTACAGGGCTCATGTTCTTTACCACACCATGTTATGTTATCTTCTGGATTCATGTAATATCTCTGAGAAAAAATTTACAATTGAAATTACCATTCTACATTGAAAACACTGAATTAGATTACAGATTAAGAATACACATAATACTCACCAGTGAGCAGCAAATGGACGACAAAGGTCTACATGAAAATTTTTGAGATCTTTAAATCTAATTGCTGCTTCAATATAAACAAAGAGTATCCAGAGGGATACTGTGGGCAAACACACTCCCCTTTCTGTGGGAAAGCAGCAGAGAGACAAGCATCAATGAAACATTAACTAATATAACAGATGGGTTGTTTGGGAGACTGGTTCAACTACAGTAACTTTAAGACTTTCAAACTCGCGACTTCCCTGGTGGCACAGTGATTAAGACTCCGCGCTCCCAATGCAGGGGGCCTGCGTTTGATCCCTGGTCAGGGAACTAGATCCCACATGCATGCTGCAACTAAGAGTTCGCATGCCACAACTAAGGAGCCCGTGAGCCACAACTAAAGAGCCCACCTGCTGCAACTAAGACCCAGCACAAGCAAATAAATAAATTTTAAAAAAAGACTTCCAAACTAATTAAAAAGCAATATGATCCAAACTGAAAGCTTTTATATGACAAAAGATGCCTGGAATCATAGACAAAAATAAAAACAAGCACTCTGGCAGAAAATATTTACAATATATGTAAAACAAAGAAGTCATAGCCCTAGCATACAAAGAGCTCCTACAAATCAACAGAAAGTCAACTGAAGAAAAAAATTTGAAAGTCATAAAAGAAAAAATATAGACGGCTAAAAACATGTGAAAAGATGCCAACTTCATTACTGATTAGGGAGATAAAAATTTTTTAAATGAGATTCTATTATTTTAGCCTATCAGATAAAGCAAAAATGTTAAAGATGGGTAATAGTATAGGGAAGATATGTGAAACACTTCCTTCTCATACTCAGCAATAATATAAATTGGGGCAACTTTCTTAGAAGGCAATTTGGCAGTATAGTTAAAAATACTTATACCTTTGACCCAGAAATTCCAATTCCAGGAATTTACTCTACAGAAATACAAAAGAGCCCTGGGAAAAATGTATAAGAATATTCAATGTATTATTTGCAATAGCAAAAATTAGGACTTAGAATGAACTTAAATGCCTATCAACAGGAAATGTTTAATTATGATAAATCTATATAATGAAATATGATGCAGCTTTTCAAAAGGATGAAGATCTGTACTAGCACAAAATATGTTAAAAACACAAATTCTTAAGTAAGAATGAGTTACACAGCACTAAGAAATGTTTCTGACATTTAAGTATTACTCAAAAAATTTTTTTTCTTAACTACAAGCTCATATTCCTTTTGTAATTAAAAACAATTTTCAATGTAGGAAAAAGCAACTTGCAATAGAATAAATAAAACTCAAATAATGAGATAATTTTCACTGGGCTTTAGAATCAAAGTCTATGTCCATCTATGTCCATCTATGTCCATCTATGTCAGGACATGACTAATAATGGGATATTTCATGAAAGACAGACCACAAAGGCATGAGATCCACTAACTCTGGAAAGATCTCCTTTGAGACCATATAAAGCTAGCAAGTTACAGAAGAGAGAACTGGAGGGAAAACTCAGTGACCTGAAGAACTAAATTGCTGTTTTCTAAGACTCTTTAGGATGAAACACAAGAAAAATTATAGCATCTTGGTACTAGAAAGATGATCATTTAGTCCAACTTTCATTTTATGGAAGAGTAAAGTGAGGCCCAGAGTTTATACAAATTGGGTCCAAATCACAGAGGTAACAATGAATCTGCTTCTAAGGAGAACCTAAATCCCCATAGACCTAGTCCATAAGGTAAGAAGACACTCGAAGCTCCGTGAAGACAGCTAATGGTCTCAACCATTCTTACAGATTTAATGTACTGGAAAAAGGGTATTTTCACAATGCAGGAAGACAAACAGCAACCCTTAGGATAATGCATTTTCAATTTCATTTCAAAATGCATTTTAAAAAATTTATATTCTGTACTCCCTATATTAATTTCTAAAGTTATCATAAACAAAATAAGCACATTACAGAAAAAATAGAAAAATTTGGATAAACTACCCATATTTCTACACCTATAAAATAAATAAAATCAAACCACGTTGAAAATATTTTTGAACTAGTATAATAGTCATGTTGTATATACAGGTGGTTTTTAGGTATTCTTTTGGCTTCTGTTATGTATGTATGTATGTATTTAGGCCATGCTGTGCAGCACGTGGGCTCTTAGTTCCCCAACCAGGGATCGAACCCGTGTCCTCTGCAGTGGAAGCGTGGAGTCTTAACCACTGGATCTCCAGGGTAGTCCCGTACACACAGTTTTATATCCTGTTTTCTCCCTCTTAATAGCAAGGAAAAAAAATTAATGATATAATATTTTCATTCTTTTGTGGCAATATATAATTTCATCAACCATTCGTAACATTCTTAAGAAAAATTTAAAATTTTAACAACTGAAAGAGAAATTAATCCCAAGCTATAAAAACTGCACTCATTTATTGGGCCTAATAAGAACACAAAGTTAGTTTTGTTTGTTCACTAATCATTCCAAATTAAAACATACTTCATAACGTAGGTATCCAACATGCATTTCTGAGCCTAGAGCTAAAGAGAGGCCAATAACATTTATAACATTAGCTTCATTGCTGCCCTGTGGGTCACCCACTGAACTCCAATAGGTTCTATTAACAGTTATATGACTAGTTTTTTCTCAACTATTAAGACATTATTAAAGTAATTTAGGGAATCATTATAGTTCATCAGAGTCAGAGATTATCTGAGCTCGAAGGCTCCCTTAAACACTGTCTAGATTACTCTACCCTCACATGACAGAGAAGAAGCTGAGACCTAGAGAGAATGACAAGTATAAATGGCAACTCACTCGAAACTGAGGGCCAGGACAAGGAAATAGAAGTAAAAACTGGTATATAGGAAAATCACTTTAACTAGAGGAAAGCAGACTAAGGAACCAGCATGCTAGCTTATAAATTCAGTCAGATATGAGAGAGCGCTAAAGATGGAGAAAACAATGCTCAAAGTGGATACGTTAAATAAGAGCTGAACTGTGTCTTCTACCATAGGACAACATCATCCTTATAGCATTTAGAGAAGAGAATGACTGTTGCTCCAGACAGCTTTTATTAGTTGGTGCTCCAACAGCAGTCAAAATTCTACAGGTTGCAGCTGGGCCTAGGAATCAAGTTTCATGCAGCTTTGCGGAGAAATGTGATCTGAGAGCCAATCATCATATCCCCATGCGTCCCTTGTGCAGGCTTCATAGTGGACTGGAGCTATCAAAACATCTCAGGTCATCTTAGTTTGTAATAGCAAAAGAATAGCTCTAAGAAGAAGGGAGGTGGCTACGTAGCTCCACTCAAGTCAGAACATACCTGAAATAGTACATTTTGGTTCAGAGAGCCACTAAGAACTAGGGAGATCAGAATGGTGCAAGTGCTTAAAATAACATACAAGGAAAAGCTGACGAAATCGGAAATGCTTTGGTCTACAGAAAAGAAGATGAGAGGATATGACAGTGTCTTTAAGGCTCTAAAGAAATGTTAACATGGATGGAAGATTATGCTCATTCAGTGTGGCTCTAATGCAGGGGTCCCATGTTTGGACTAGAGGGGTGGTCTGTAAGCCCTTTAAAATTAAAAAAAAATTTTTTTCTGTATATTCCCATGTGTTTTTCTGGGGAGAGCCCTTTATATCCCCTAAGTGATCAGTGAGTCCCAAGACAGTCAAGACATGCTGGGTCAAAAGTGTAAGGAGGAAAATTCTGGCTCAGTAGGAGGAAGAATTTTCTATTCCAGTTGCCCCAAAACAACAGTAGTAAGTTCCTTGTCACTAGATTTTCAATCAGAGATTAAACCACCATGTGCCAGGGATGCTGTGGGGACTCTTATGCCAAATAAGGGTTCAACTAAATGACTTCTGACATTCCTTTCAATACTGAAGCTGAAGGAACATCTTTCCTATTTGGCACATGGCTGTCTTCAAGTCCACCTAAATAAAACCTGCTTCAACTTTTTTTTAAAAAATGGATATCGGATATCTTCATAATGAGAGTTGGTAACTGAAAAGTCTACAATCAAAATATCAAATCATAAAGGCTTAAAGTTTTGATTCAATAATAAAAAAATAAATTTTAAAGGTATATTATAATCTATTATGAAAAGGGATCTTTAAAACGTCCACATTTATACACTACCAAATGTAAAACAGATAGCAAGTGGGAAGCAGCAGCACAGCACAGGGAGATCAGCTTGGTGCTTTGTGACCACCTAGAGGGGTGGGATAGGGAGGGTGAGAGGGAGATGCAAGAGGGAGGGGATATGGGGATATACATATACATATAGCTGATTCACTTTGTTATGCAGCAGAAACTAACACAACACTGTAAAGCAATTATACTCCAATAAAGATGTTAAAAAAAATTGAAGGATTAAAAAAATGTTCACATTAAACTCAACTCTAAATAATTTATTCAAGGAAATCACATTTAAAAAGTTTGAATTTAAGATTTCTATCTAAGAAACCATTAAAACTTACCTGTGTGCCATACGTACTGAACCCACACATATGTACTAGCAGCAAAAAAAAGCCATTGTATGGGGATGAACAGCAGACATATTATATTTGACGTGAATGCTACACAAACAAAAAATACTGAGAAGGCCTAAAGGGAAAAACAAAATAAAAAACATATCTTAGAACATGTTAATTTCAAACAGAGATTATTAAAAGCACGTTGGACAAAATCTCTGAAACTGCTATGCAATAACTACAGAACAAGTTACAACAGGAAATTTTAAATAGTTAAAATCACCCATATAAAAAGTAGTCGTTAATTTAGCATTAAAGAGTAATCCTATTTATGGCCTCAAATCATGAAGAACTGGACCAGAACAAACAGGTTGATTCACAGTGAGTTTACTTGGACTCCACAGGTGGGTTACCTAAAAGAAACAGAATTTTAACACAGAAAAGCCTCCTCTCTCCTCACAAAATATTACTAAAGAGACTCATTCTTAAAGGATAGGCTGTTGGAGGCTGTTGTGACAAGAATTACACTGATGTTCATAATTTTAACAATGCAGCTTCCTCTGGACACATCATTATCTATTACTAACAGGACATGAGCTCAGAACCATCTTTTCAAGGCATGGATTTGCTCTGACCAAAGCACCAGGCCTGGGTAGAAGAGGTACAGGTTTAAGATGTGGCTCTGGAACACAACAGAACTACAGGTCAACCAAGGGAGCAAGCCCAGGCCTATGCCCTTGCTCTAATCCAGTAGTTCTCAAAACATGATCTGGGGATCCCTGGGGATCTCTGAGATCCTTCCAGGGAGTCTCCCAGGTAAAATAATTTCATAATAATACTAAGGCGTTATCTGCCTCTTTCATGCTCATTTACTCAGGAGTATGGTGGTGTCTTCTAGAAGTTACATGGTAAGTGATATTGTAATCACCTGAGTTCACAAGCAGATATGGAAATCCAGCTGTCTTCTATTAAGCCAGACATTAAGAGATTTTCAAAAATGTAGTCAATCTTCTCATTATTTTGTTTTGGAAAATACAGTTATTTTTCATTTTAAAATGTAATGTGTATTAACATGTAATGGGTTTATTATTGCTTTTTTTAAGTGAATTAAGTATTCAATTTTTATTTTAAATTTTATTTTATTTTAAATAAAAATTTAATTTTTTTATTTAAATTAAAAAGTATTAAAATTTTTTCCAGTTTTAATTTCTAATATAGTAAAAATAGATAGATGTAACCTACATAAATAAAAGCTTTTTGAAGTCCTCAATAGTTGTTAAGAGTGTAAAGGATCTGGAGACCAAAACGTCTGAGAACCACTGCTCTAACTCGAACCCAGTCACAAAGCCAGTGATAGGGGCTCCAGAGGTACTTCAGAGTAGAACTGGGCAATTACTGCTTTATCCACTACTCTGTCTTCCTCCTGAAATCCTCCCTCCCTCCCCTTCTTTTCACTGGAATGGTAGAGGAGGGAGTAAAATGATTTGATCAGTGGGTTTAGACAAAATAGCCTCAAAGGCTAGTTTCAGTCCATAGACCCTGTTACTCAGTACAGTCACCTAAGTATTGCTAATAAAATCTACTTTAAACAGTTTCACTATCAGTTATTGAAGACTTTCTTAGAAGGGTAAATAAATCTTTTACACTTGAAAAATATATATATTAATAAACTTACCAGTCCCTGGTATCTGAAGGAATCATAGACACTTCTGATGAAAAGCCAAAATGGCCACAGGTATTCAAATCTGAACTCCAGCACAAAATCTGCCAGGAGGACAAGTGCCCACACTACCAGGAATTTCAGGTATAAAAACGTACTGCAAAATATAAAAGAATTCAAGGTCATTTGTGAAGAGCTAGAAAAAGAAAATTCACTGCTTTATTTAAAGAGACAAAAAATATCTTCCTATACTATGAAAACAGTGGAGATAAAGGACAAAAAGAGATGCTGCCATGGCCCACCTAAATTTTAAAAGCTCTGGTGTTCATTCTGAGACCCACAACTACCAAAATAAGATGATGACCCAAAATGCTTAATTCCATTTAAGATGGAAAAGGCCCACTTAAATCTCACCACTATTTTAAAATGTGCTAAGTATATGACTTCACAATACTGCAACACTCTCAAAATTACAGCTTTCAAGCTGTTCTTCATTAGAAGAAATGTCATGGTGAGTGGCTTGAAATGTGCTGTTTCCCCACCCCTCAAATCTGTTTGAAGAGTCTTTGAAATTCCTGACGCGCATCCCTACTCGCTTGAAGAATTCTTTTTCCCCCCCGTTTCTCCTCTTGCCTCTCTCTGTAGTATTCACGTGAATTAACCGAACAACAACCAAATGACTTCCCAAAACAGACAGAAATTAACTTAGGGAGCAGATGCCAATCACTTCTAAGGGCTGTGAGGGTACCAAAATGTACGTTAAAGAAAAAAACCCTGAAAGAGCCCAGCCTTGCTCTAGCTGAGATGTTAATGTGTGCTCCCACTTCCCTCTGGACTTACGTTAAATAGAAACACACCTTGATAAGCCAGTCAGAACACATATCTAACCACTGTGATATCTCAAAGCAAGGTAAGGACCTGGATTAAAAAATATATTTTTCATATAATCTAAAAGCCCATTCTTCCAATTCATTAGTTGTATCATAGATAACAGAAGCTTTCAGACTCTACCTATTAATAAGCCCCTAATTCTAGGTCTTTAATCTGGTCATTTCTGGAGCAGGTTAAATTTAGGTATTTTTTTAAAAAGGTTTTCTAAGATATACAGATGGGAAGTACCTAAAATTCACTTTGACTCGGGCAACAGCCTTGCATGGTGTTTTGCAATACAAACATTCCAATATTGCTGATTAAATTAGCTGTCTGAATATACAACATGAACAATAAAATCAAAACTTTTAATAAATAATTTTGAAATATGTTAAAATAAGGTACGAAAAGACTTATATTCTTGGGGGTAAAATTAACAAAAGCAGGATCCAGCACTGAGGCCTCTTTCTAATGCCCTATAAAGCCACACAGGTAAAAGATGTCAAGAACAGACAAATATGACCCTTAATGTTACAGTATCATAATGATACACAATTTGCAACTAGGGTCAATTTCTAATACTAATTCTTGGTAGAACTTCTTTGGGCACAACAATAAGTTTTGATTAAGAGGTTTGCTGTAGAATCAAGGAACCCAAGGCAAACCACAACACAAGCTTGAATCTTTTTTTTTTCCCATATATTTATTTATTTAGAGGCTGCATTTGATCTTCATTGATGTGCGCGGGCTTTCGCTAGCTGCAGCGAGCGGGGGCTACTCTTTGTTGCAGTGCACGGGCTTCTCACTGCAGTGGCTTCTCTTGTTGCGAAGCACGGATTCTAGGCGCGTGGGCTTCAGTAGTTGTGGCATGTGGGCTCAGTAATTGTGGCTCGCAGGCTCTAGAGCGCAGGCTCAGTAGTTGTGGCGCACAGGCTTAGTTGCTCCGTGGCCATGTGGGATCTTCCCGGACCAGGGCTTGAACCCGTGTCCCCTGCATTGGCAGGCAGATTCTTAACCACTGAGCCACCAGGGAAGTCCACAAACTTGAATCTTAAGTCCCACCTTTTAGTTTCATTAGAGTCATGTTAGCCAGATGAGGACAGAGCTCTCATCCTCATTCATTAAATCCATCACTGATCCAGTGGAGAGTAAGGCATAGTTTGTTAGAAAGAACAACTGAGCCACGCAGGCATTCAGGAGCACAAATCTAGTTTGAAACTAGATTTCCAAGCTTGGCTTTAAAAGTAAAAGGTTTTGGGGCTTCCCTGGTGGCGCAGTGGTTGAGAGTCCGCCTGCCGATGCAGGGGACATGGGTTCGTGCCCCGGTCCGGGAGGATCCCACATGCCGCGGAGCGGCTGGGCCCGTGAGCCATGGCCACTGAGCCTGTGTACCTGGAGCCTGTGCTCCGCAACGGGAGAGGCCACAACAGTAAGAGGCCCGCGTACAGCAAAAAATAAATAAATAAATAAAAGTAAAAGGTTTTTTCCTTGTATCTAAAATTGTTTCTAGGTTTTAAAGAAGAAATAATAGCCTTTCATCCATATTCCTAAGGCATTTAAGAAATGTCATGGAAATGTATTTACTTCTCTGATGAATCCTTTTCCCATGGGGCTGTGTCTGGAATGTAGCCGAATAAGACATGGTGGGTGCCTCATCACGTCTAGTTGTCACTATTCCCCAAGTGGAGAAGACAGAGTTCTACCGACTGCTCTCTGCCCCAAATGCTCCCAGGCATGGCAGGATCCTAGTCTAGCTGGCAACAAACCATTTCACTGTATAGAAAGCATTATCCTAAGAATGGCAGCCTGTTGAATACTTTTTAATAACTCAATCATTTAAATCTAAGGCATTACAAAAACAATCATCTTTGTTACAGTGACTACTCATTTTCAATTCTGTAACTTCAAGGGGGTTCCTTTTTATATATTTAATTTCTTTTCAAACAGCTGCTTTCATACCTCTGATGTTCCTGGACACCCAGTTCTTGTGGAGTCACAGTTTGGAAGTACAGATATCTAAGGAAACTTGATCTTTCACAAACATGTGCTATACCCTCAGCTTTCCTCAGGCTCCCCTTCTAGGTGGGCCTGCCTCTAAAATCAAGAGGCAATCTTAATTAACAGTTGATTCTACTCTAGGACTAGTTTTAAACTTTATAGATTCATTTCAATCTAATAAGAGTTTTAGAAAGTTTAAGGCAGTTGCCTGATTCACTGAGCCTTCTATATCAGTAAATTATGCCTATCATCCTTCTATAGGTACATGTACAAAATTTAAAAGACACGTAAACTAAAATGACTGCTCATCAGTGTAGAAAACCTGACTAATTCCTTTCCTTCCATACTCTGAAGGTCATAAGATTTTGCCAAATCCAAAGAGATGACATTCTAAAGGGGGAGAAAATTTTAGACAGGTTTTTTTTTAATATAAATTTATTTATTTTATTTTTGGCTGCATTGGGTCTTCGTTGCTGCACATGGGCTTTCTCTACTTGCGGCGAGCGGGGGCTACTCTTCATTGCAGTGCGCGGGCTTATCATCGTGGTGGATTCTCTTATTGTGAGCACGGGCTCTAGACACACAGGCTTCAGTAGTTGTGGCATGCGGGCTTCAGTAGTTGTGGCTCGCGGGCTCTAGAGCGCAGGCTCAGTAGTTGTGGCGCATGGGCTTAGTTGCTCCACGGCATGTGGGATCTTCCCAGACCAGGGCTTGAACCCATGTCCCCTGCGTTGGCAGGTGGATTCTTAACCACTGTGCCACCAGTGAAGCCCCTAGACAGGGTTTTAAACCCTTAACATTCCAAAATATTTCTTTTAAACCATGAAAAAAATATGATTAAATATAAAATATTTTTATATATATAGTTCATAATATGACTTATGGCTAACTTGCTGTTACTTTAATTCTCTGATCCAAATAAGTTTACTAATTACTATAAAATATCTTGAACAAAAATTTAAAGCAGAATTGCAACAAAAAGATACTTTCCATAATAATATATTGAAACAAGGGCAGACCAATAATGTCTTCTGGTGGTCTGATTAGCTTCTACTCTGGGTGCCAGTGAAATACAGAAGAGATATGCAAACATTAGGCTTAATGGTGGTGACTCTTTCACAGTGAATATTAACTATAAGATTCTTTTATCCCATTCCATTCCCAATAGAATTCCCCATTCTACTCCTACCCTTGCCATTTACAACCATTTTTTAAAATTGAATCTATTTAGCAATACCCTCCATCTATGGATTAATCACCTATGATTAATGAGAAGTAGTATTGAACATTCTTCTTTTTCCATGTAAAGTGCACCTTCTCTCTAGTATCTCTAGCTGCTTGTCACTTAGATCATTTTCTGGAGCTCATATAATTACCACAGGGTGGCTATCAATCCTCAGTACCTGACCTTTTCCCTAGGCAGACTAATGGTCATTTAGTTCACTTGGGCCTCACCACAGAAATCAGTCTGTGGAATATTTCACTGGCTGTGCTAGTAGTCATCTATCACAATCCCAAGCTTTCCTGTCCTCTCCGTAACAGCAACTGTGAATCCCTTTTACTTTTCAGTATGTAGCATGATACCTCTTGAAACAAACTGCTTTGTCTCTACTGTTATTGAATACTTCTCCCTATTGGACATCACTTCCAGAATGTTTGCCCAGCCTCTTGTCCAGCTGGTATCCTGCTAAAGTCTTATTATATGTAATTACAGTTTTGCTACTCAAAGTGTGGTCCATGGACCAGCAGCATCAGCATCAGGTATGAGTTTTTTAGGAAAGCAGTATTTCAGGGACCACCTCAGGCCTATTTAATCCAAGGCTGTGTATTAACCAGATCCCTAGACCCTTTGTGCATACATTAAAATTTGAGAAGTATTGGTTTATTGTATAAACTTCTCATACTCATAGAACTTCCACTGAATTCCACAATTTCTCAAAAAGAAGACAACGATCTACTCAGATCATCAGTACTTATCTCCAAACTGTTAGCTATCCATCCCTCAACTGGGAACATTCAAACTGTCCAGGGTTAATTCTTCCATTTTTCTACATTTCTTTCTGAGTCACAGACAAGATCCTTACCTAAACACAACTTTAACTAAATGAAGCACTTCCATTACTACTTATCCTTCAGCATGCAGCATGAACATCATTTCTTCAAAAAAGGCCTCCCTGACCCCACAGTAAAGACTGTTACCCCATTATATGTTCATATAGCATCCTGTACCACAAGAATCATGTTATAATTAAATAACATTTTGTATAACTAATTGTTTAAATGTAAAGTCCACAAGAAGAACACAGGAGCTGCCCATTTTTTTCCCTGCTTTATTCTCGATGCCCAGCACAGAACCTTGCACACCAGAGAAACTTAACAAATAGTTGTTGAATGAATGACCTGCCATGCATAAGAATGTTTAGGACCAACGTAGGGCTTTTATCAAAGCACACACTTACAAAGTGAAGGTAGAGGGAAAGATGATGCACAGGTGACTAAGAAGGGTGTCTGAACAAAGCAACACCAACGAAGATAACAAATACAGTTGCTGCCTGAAGGATTACCATGCACCTGCTCCCAATCTGTTCTCACTATTTTTCCACTAGGAAGAAAGAAATCTTATCAGCCTTGCTCTGGATGCCAGACTATCACTGCATTTAGCCTACCTGCCACTGGTTCTGACTACTGTGGGGGTCCTCAAAGTATCTTCTATTAAGCCTAACATTAAAGAAATCTGCAAAAATGTAAAACCACACCACTCTTCTCATGCATTTATTATTGTTATTTTTATATGAACTAGTAACTATTTAAAATTTTTGTCTTAATTTCTAATCCAGTAAAATTTTTAGATATAATCCATACAAACCAAAGCTCTTTGGGATTCTCAATCACTTTTAAGAGTATAAAGAGGTTCCAAGACAAAAAATTTGAGGAATGGTGGTCTACAGAAAGTAGTGCATGAGCCTCAAGACCAGAACCACTGCTACGTTCTGCAACCACATCCTTGTGTAAAATCCAGAAAAGGGGAGCAGGCTGAGAAGACCTAAGCTGTTCTGTATTTTTCTTTTCTATTCTGGGCCTCCTGCAGACTGCAAAGAAAACCATTCTAGAGTCAATCACTCACACACACACACACACACACACACACACACACACACACTCATGCTTATACACATACACAGCCACTGGAATGACAAATCTAACAGTGTGAAATATGTCCAATTTAAAAAGAAAAAAACCCTAGAATGCAAATCACTAAAAAAGCTTTTAAGAATTGTGTTGTATAGTATTTTTCTAAAGTACTATATGACTATTAAGATATCAGGAACAAGTACTGTAACCTAATGTAACTGGAAAGTTTAGAGTTTTAGAATTTCTGCTTCAAAAACACTTTTAATAGTGTGGACTCTATGGGGTTTGGGATTAAAAGAGGTAAAGAAGACAACAGGAGAAAGAAGACAACCCACAGGCCCTAAAAAATTGTGTTAACATTGTACAAACATTAGAAATTCATTTTATAAACGAATCAAGTATTATGCTTCATATCTTTAATAGTAATAATCATCTACCTAATCATACCTTATGTTTATATCGCACTTGTGTAACTCTTCCAAACGCTTTCATATTATCTCATTTTATCCTTACAACTATGACATAAGCAAGGCAGTTATTATCATTTTATAGGAAAGAAAACTGAGGAACAGGGAACTAATAAGCTGCAGGACACTGTTGAAAGAGCACAGGAATGGGAGTCAGGAGACCACAGAGATCAGAGTGAATTCTACATGCACTGCTGTGTTGCTGCTAAAAAATTATAAATAAATTTCTATGTAAAGAAATGGACATGATTAAATAAGGAGAAAAACCAAGAAACTTTTGTGTAAAACAGAATTCTATTTTTGTTAAGAAAGAACTATATATGTTTGTTTATATGGATCAAGGAAGAAACCATACTTATGGATTATATAACAGTGCTCATTCCAGGGCAAGAGGACTAAGCTCTTTTCTGTTATGCTTACACATTGTCATACTGCTTTAATTTTTTATAACAAGCATGTATTGCTTTTATTTTCTTAACTCTTCATTTTGAAATAGTTTTAGACTTACAGAAAAGCTGCCAAAATAATACAAAGAACTCCCTTATATCTTTCCACCCAGATTTCACCAAAGGTAAAACATTTTATCAAGTTTCTATCATTCTCCCCCTATATATGTATACGTAGTTTTTTCCTGAACTATTTGAAAATAATTTGCAGACATAATGTTCCCTTACTCCTGAAATTCTTGAAAACAAGAAAATTTTCTTATATAACCACAACACAATTATCAAAATCAGGAAATTAACACTGATACAGTACTATTATCTGATCTACAGAAGTTATTCAAATTTCAGTAATGAACTCACTAATGTCCTTTATAGCAACAGATAGATAGATAGACCCATTGATCAATCAATCCCAGTCCAGGATCACATTTTACATTGTTGTCACATCTATATTGGATTATTTAATGGAAAAGAGATTCTCATTTTGAGAAGGAAAAAAGATTAATGGCCTTGCACAAGACACTCCTGGTACCTGTTGCTTCACCTGAAAAATGAAGATAATGACACCTGTCCTTCATGTAGTAGAGAGTTTGAGAGCACCATAAGAGTCATTACACATAAACACCATTCAGAAAGGGTGAAGTAGCACAAAAAGTAAAACAAAAAGAGGACAGACTTTGGGGTAAGGCAGATAGAGGTCTCTATCAAGTGGTGAAACCTCCTGTAATCTGTTTCCTCACCTGTGAAACTGAAGCTAATATCCTTACTGGAACTAAATAACAGAATGAAGATAAAATTATAGTAGTAACAGCAAACAACTTTTTCAGGCACTATGTTAAGTATTTTACGTGACTTATCTCAATTATCCTTATAACAATCCTATAAAGTAGGTAATATTATTTACTATCTTCATTTTACAGATGAGAAAACTGAGGGTTAAAGCAGGTAGATGACTTGTTCAAGATCAAATAACTAGTGTCGGGGACATTAATTGAACACAAGTTCATATGATGTTAAAGCCCATATGCTTATCCATCACATTGGACTTCCTCATCTCTTACTAAATGTTTGATAAATATTATTTCCCTTCTTTATATCCCTTTGTGTATACATATTCAAGTTACATAATTCTTTTTTTTAACTAAATTTATTTATTTATTTATTTTTGGCTGCGTTGGGTCCTTGTTGCTGCGCGCGGGCTTTCTCTAGTTGCAGCGAGCGGGGGCTACTCTTCATTGCGGTGCGTGTGCTTCTCACTGCAGTGGCTTCTCTTGCTGTGGAGCACGTGCTCTAGGCTTGTGGGCTTCAGTAGTTGGGGCACGCGGGCTCTAGAGCACAGGCTCAGTAGTTGTGGTGCTCGGGCTTAGTTGCTCCGCGGGATGTGGGATCTTCCCGGACCAGGGATCAAACCCGTGTCCCCTGCATTGGCAAGCGGATTCTTAACCACTGCGCCACCAGGGAAGCCCCCAAGTTACATAATTCTTTAATTCTCCAAGAGAACCAAGTTTTAAAAAAATGAGCAGATGTGCTTTATGAAAGAATAAACACTCAGTACCTTAATTCATAAACTATGAATTTGTAAACACACTATGAAGCTCTGCAGAAAAAGATGTTAAAGTCAAATGCTCTTTACAGAAATAGCTATGGCACAAAAGATGGGACAATTCAAGACTGCTTTCCAACAATATTCACACTCATAGAATGGTCATTGTAAAAGAGAAACATGTAATTTAAAAATAAAAAGACAACTCATTTTTTAAAAAGCCAGAAACACAATGAACCATGAGGTATAGTTTGTCAAGTCTAGAAAAAGACAAGAAAATAATACTTATTACATCTGAGACAGAAGACTCCAGCCTTAGTATCTCTCTCATCTGAGACAGGAGTTTTTGTTTGACCATGGACATGGCCCCCATTTTCTCCAGAGCTCCTGACCTCACTACAAGATGGCAAAGTACTGACTTTAGTACTGAGCAGCTTATTTGGTTTTTAAAAGTGTTTTGAAGATGAGCAAAGTAATAATATAATTTAAAAACAGAACGAGATTATTTCTAGTCACCTCCCCTGTGCTGGGTAGGAAACAGATCCCAAACAGCCTTAATAAGTCAGTGATCTCTATGGATACACCTGAAGTGGACTAGATACACCATTTTAATCCACTAAATGCAAAACCTCTAAAACAGAAATGGCAACAGAGGAGATGGGGTGAGGGATAAATTACTTCTGATGTTATAACCCCATGAGTCAATGTGAGCATATCATCCTTAAGGGCAGCAGAGGGAAAAATACAAAGGAATGAAAGCCAGTGCTATGAAGGGGCTTCAAAGTCTGGGGGTGACAGGCATCTTAGAAGGTTGATGAGCTGAGGCCAATCTGATGTCAGTTAAATTAAATGCCAAAATAAAGATAAAAAGCCTCAAAGAATATACTTTAACAGCTGATTACATTTTTTAAAGTTTCCATTACCAGAGTGCATTTGCCTGAAGGTGAGAGATCTTGAGGAAGTAGTCACTCCTCAGGTATCTGAAGAAATCCACGATGGGGAAAAAAAAAGTCCCGCAGAGGCTATGTGTTTCTACCGTTGGTAAGCACCGTTCTACTCATGCAGCTTGTTGAGCAGAGAACTTGTTTTTCTTCTGGACCTATTTCTTGAAAACTATCCAAGTAAAATAATTACACCCAAATCTGGGAAGCCTAGAGAATAAAGTAAAAACTATATTTGAAGAGCATACTAAATTTAATGAAGAAAAGTAATCCAATTATAGTATTTCACTTTGATCTCAACTAAGTTTATAAAATTTCTATCTGACCCTCCAGACTCCACAAGATACATGTTATATCTCGTTATAGCCCCCTAAGTATATCACCTAGATGGTAGCCTAGAAAATGACAAAACAAAACACACATACATACACATAAAACCCCAAAGGGTTAATATGAAGGAAATCTGGGAGAAATGGCCAAAGAAAAAGACTCTGGAAATAAAAGTGCTTATAGAACATGGATTGGGCCCACAATATATAGGTATATAACAAGAAAGTGAAAATAATAAGCTATTAAGTCTACCATTAAAATCAGTCTCCAAATCTAGTGAGGTTCAAGAAAAGCCACGAGGTATCAACGTGAAGAAAAAGGAAGAGTATCATTCACAAGACAGGAAGCTTTTAAGCCAATAATCTGGAATAGATCACATTCCCTCCTTTCCCTGCCTCAATACATAGCAGCAACTTAAAGGGATTTTCAAAACGTCTAATGAAATGAAACTGCCAAGAATGCTCAGACGAGAAGAATCATAAATGAAAACTGGAGGAAAGTACTTTTTTTTTAAGGTAGTATACTACTAGCAAAAATTAAGTACAAAATTCAGTGTGGCAGATTTGTTTCAATGTATTTCACAGAAACTGCAAATACAAGGGTTTAGCTCAACACCTCACTAGAGGTGGATGAAAACATTTCAATTTCTAATTTCTCTATTGTACTTACCCCCCTACCCAATACCCCTCTAAAACAATACCGCATTTATCACTTTTATGTCAAGTCCAGCATAGTTGAAGTTAAGGCCTACCAAGATTACCAAAATGCTTTTAGGCTGTGAGGTTGCAACACTGGTATCTGGGGTTTCAGTTGCAGAACACATGTACACCCAAGGCAGCCAAGGGTCATGCCAGCCTCCCGTGGCTTTAGTAAGCACAGCCCAAAGGAGTCTAAAACCAGGCTTAGGAAACATCATTAAGGTGGGCAGGAAAAGCAGAGAAGTGAAATCTCTGGAGATCAGATTATTTAGACAAGGGTCTGAAAAAGGAAATTAGGAAGCTGAGAAGTATGTAAACTTTGACCATTTAGAAAGTCAAAGGCCAGAAAACCCTTCTCTGAAGTAAGGATGGGAAAAGGTACTGTATATACCAGGGAAGTCTCGAGTCCTAAAACGTAAAAGTCAGGTACAGTACTACACTGCTTAAGCTTCAGGCAACATACTACAAGGAGAACCCAGCACACCATGACAGGAGGTATCCAGAAATCCACCAGTGAAGGAATGCTTCCTTCAACCACCAGTAACAAAGCTATAAAATAATTTCCTGAAGCTTAAAACACCTGCCTTACTTAAAATTCTTATATTACTTACTTGGGTAAGGAACAATTTTAACTGCAGAGACTTTAAACATAAATGTTTCTGCCTCTGTCTTCTACTCACCACACCTTATCTCCTCATCTTCCTATTATAAAATCATTAATTCTCAGAGAGGAGTAGGGAGCCTGGCAAGATGAAAGGTGAATGAACCACCCGGAATTCCCTTAAGCCTTTTAAAATCTACATAGCACTCCAACCCCACTTCACCTGGAGAATCACTGCATGGAGTAATTAGATATTACTTTTGGGAGCGTCTGGTGCATGTGTGAAGTCAGACACAGGGAGAGAGTCACTGCCCTAAAACCCGAGGACCTCTGAAATGTTATAGTTATGTAGAGTTATTCATTTTACTTTCTCTTATTAATAACTTTTTTTCATAATTTCCAAAGTACTTTCACATCTATTTCATTTGAGTTAGAAAATACATATTCCCTCACATAGTGGCAACTGTGTACTGCATCATAAAATAGTACAGGGCAAAATTGTTAATGCATCAGGTGAACCACTAAAACAGCAAGCGAAAATTTAATTCAACTGAAATATTCTTACTTGAACAGAACTCAAAGTTCTTTGGAACCTCAAAACCACTGTACAAATTTAAGAGGGCATTATTATGGCCTCCTAGACTGTAAACTCCTGGAAGACAAGGAACCATGTCTTATCCTGTATCCTCCATAATTACCAAAACAATGCAGCTTCTTAAATGAATAGAATGGATTGGTTTATATTCATTTATTTACTAATTCACTTGCTCAACATTTACTGAGGACTGAATTCCTATTCTCTGTCAGGCTCTATACTGGCTCAGATTTTTTGAAAATGACATTGATTTTAGCTCATAATAATATAAAAGAAAATAATCACCATTCCTATTTCCTTTCTCTTATTTTTGATTACTAACTTGACCGGAATAACATATTCCTATACATTTCAGTTTTCAAATGATGGGCATATATATAAATGTAGGTAATACTAACATAATGTTAAAATCCATTTTCCATCTACCTTACCCCTGAAACAGAATTCTACCACAGCCATTATAATGACAATAATGGTATCATTTGACAATCACCTCAGTCACAGTTGCTGGATTGGAGCCCATGATTAAAAGCATCTCAGCAACAGGATTTTTTTTCAGCAAGACCAAGAAGAAACTGACCCCTTGTTTTGACTACTCAACTTTTGTTTGATAGTTGTACCAAACCTTATGGTCTTTCCTCACCCTTAAAAATAAAACAAATATGGTAAACTGCGATAACAACTACATGCTAAATAATGTTTGTATTAAGCATACTAGAATTTACAGAGTTTCACAAACTGTACGTTATTTCCTCTCAGTCCTCAAAACTCACTTGACAGGTGAGAGAACTGGGGCTCAAAGCGGTGGATGCCCTGCCCATCCCACACAACAGAGCTGGGACACTGAGTCTGAACCTAGGTCTCCTGACACTCCCAGTCTAGTGCTCTCTTCACCACAGCTGCCTCCTTGTTACGCCAAGCTCAGAGAGCTGTGCAGACTGAGAACATGAAAATAATAAGTCCATGAAAAGTTATGCTGTGGAACAGTAGATAGTGGTTATCAAAACTGTCAACGGAGCCTGAGAAAAAAACAAAGCTCTCTATTTAATGAGATAAAAATTGGCCAGACACTGAGAAACAAAATGGGCAATGGTGTGAAAAACAATTTAGTGTAGACTTAAATGTGATGATTAACAGAAATTTGATACTCACAAACCCTCAAACACCTAATTTGTAACTAGCCCACTCATTCTGTCTGCTTTGGAAATAACTGGAAATTTTCTAAATCTTTTTAAAAACAAAATTGTAAAAAAAAAAAACAACCCCAACACTATGGTCTTGTTCCTCAGACAATAATATTCCATAATATAATACTCCATAATATACACTAAGAAACAGATAAGTGAATTGAAACACTCATTTGATATATGATGCTCCAAGAGAAAAGAAAATAGAAATATATGTAAGTTTTTTATTAACGTTTAACCTGAAGAATGCCAAATAGAGAAGAGTAAGGATATTTGAGAGCTGAAGTACTGTTGGTTTTTTAAACTTTTACAGATGAAACTCTGAATAACTTGCATAGGGCATTTACTATTAACCTTTAGGGTAAGAAAATTCAAATTCCAAAAGTTCATCAGTAAAATAATAGACCTTAATTAGACAATAAACTCACTTCTTCACATTGATGCACACTGACTGAGTGGTTACTATGGGGCAGGTACTAACTGGGCATATTTGTTCAAATACCAGAGAAGTTGAAATACAACAGAAAACATGTAAACAATATGGGATTCCCAATCTTCTCACTATAAACAGAAGTACATCATCATATGCTACTGTAAATAGCAGCCATTCAAATGGCACGGTTGTCCTTGCTTTACCAACTCTGTTTAATACGCTTTTTCTATTCTTGTGTCACTATTAATATTAAATTGTTCAAATCTTTTTCAATAGGCAGGGGGAAAACCCTTCCTTTATTCAAGAATTATAGTGTGTGTAACTTGAAGAGAACTTTCCCCCACCCATTAAATCTGTAGGAAAAATGGTTTTTGCTTTTACAGTTTTAGTTTAAATGGTCAGGTTTGATTGATTCAGCATGGACTTTGGCCTGTTTTACTCACTGCTGCACCCTTACTAGCTAGAACAGGGCCTGGCACATAGTACATGTATTTGTCTAATGAATGAACTCTTCCTATGATCTGCGGCTCATTACATAAGGATATATCTAAAAACTTTTTATTTCAACTGACTTCTTAACCCTTTTAAGCTTGAAATTAAAAAAAACACCCAATGTTTACATCGGTCAGCTGCTTGTGGAAAGGAATCATTCTCAATGTGTAAACAGTAGCATGTGCAAGGTGTACAGCTATGCTAAGGCAACTTGGGTGTTATCAGCTACCTCACATATTTCTCTAAGTCCCACAGCTAGAAGAGCTAAACTGTAAAACACCAATTAAGCTTATATGCACATCCTGAGAATTCTCCTTTGTAAACTAATTACTTCTCTGAAATCATTTCTTTATCAAGGCAGGTACCATTCAGAATTAACATTGTGAGAACCAGAAAATAACAGTCCTACACAAATTTTGCTTAGGGAAGCTGGGATTCTCACTAAGTTGCCCCATGAACCTGTTGTCCTTCTACCCCTCAGTCCTGAATTCAATTTCTATTTAAAGGAACACTGCTTTGTTTTTGGAGAATTAAAACAAACTAAAATCAACAACAACAAACCACGCGAGTTTGGAGAAAATCCTTTTTAAAGGGGTCGAATAAAACTATCTGCTTGGAATTGTCAAAATAATGCTGCTGAGAAAATGATCATCACTCCTTCTGAGTCTGGAGCGGGGCCACAGGCCATGATTTGGGGGTATCGGCTTCAGCCCTCGGTGCCAAGTTTGAGATGCCATAAAAGAAGTAAAAAGGGAAAGGGGGCAACGTGGCCACCTGCCCAGTCCTCAGAGGGACCGCGGGGCCACTGTCTGCTCCCAACTTTGTCAGCCTTCCCCCGCACCAGTGCATATGGTCCACGCGCCTCCCGACTCAGGCCGGCGACTCCCGGGCAGGAGCGGGCTGGGGGACCAGCGGAGGCCCTACAGCCCCTAGAGCAGCCCCGAGGGCCCGGCGGCGCGGATGGGGAGGGGGTCACCGCCGTTGGGGACAGTCCCAACGGCGGCTCGCGCCCGCCGCGCCCTCCCAGCCGGGCCGTCGGCCCTCGCCACGCCCCGCGCCCTCGGGGCGGACCCCGGCGGGCCGCCCGGGGCCCCATGGGCAGCGCTCCTCCGGGGAGCCCCTGGCAAGGGCGTGAGGCCTAGTCGGGGTTACATAACGGGGCTCGGCCCCTCCAGAGACGGCCGGGGGCCGCAGGGCCCGCGCCGGCGGAGGCGGGGGCGCCGCCGCTCACCTGCCGTAGATGCCCTCGGTGATCCGGTTCCGCTTTAGGGGGCGGCGGAGCTTACTGCACTCGGTGTTCCGCCGCTTCATCCTCCCGCTGGGGGGCCGGGTGCCCGCGCCGCCGCCGCCGCCTCTCACCTCAGCCGCCGCCGCCGCCGGCCCGCCCCGCGTCGGGCCTGGACTCTACCCCTGGGGCCGGTCACACAGACATGGAGCCAGCACCCGGGGGGAGGGGGTGGGACGAGGAGGTGTGGGCTCAGCGCTTCCTCCGCCTTCGGAAACAAAGAAATGACAATTCCGGGGCCCGCCCGCCCCAGCACCAGCCAGCCGCCTGCCCCGCCTCCTCCGCTCCGACGGACGGCCTTCAGGACCAATCGGAGGCGCCTCTGCGCCGCTGCCGGCCAATCCCAGGGCCCGCTGTGGCAAAACGGACTCTAGAACCCGCCTCTTTGAAGGACAGAAGAGTGCCCCAATCATTACGGTGTCTGGGCCCGAGTCCGAGCCTATCAGAAAAGACTTAAATAGAGGCTTATAAATAGGCCCTATAAATATAACATCCTATATTATGCCCTGTTGCGAAGATACATTTCATTATTATTGGATTGCATTTCATTGTATTATAATCCACATTAGAGCATACGGTGCTGTTTTCATTGTAGGCTATCACTAGCACCCTATGAAATCGCGAGGCCTGGGTTTGCGGCACGTGCGTATCTGGGCCGAACTGTGCTCCAGTCAGTCGCATCATTATGTAAGGGGCTCACAGCACCCTTCTCATCCCGGAGGCGCCGGGGACAGCGCCGGGGGCCTTTTTTGCGGAGCCTGGAGTGCCCGGCCAAACCGGCCGCGCCTGCCACCAACGGGGGTGCGAATGACAAAGCAAACCACACACACACACACACACACACACACACACACACACACACACACACACACACACACACACACACACACACACACACACACACACACACACACACACACACACACACACACACGCCAGCTTCCCGCGACGTGGTGACAGCGCGGCGGCCTATCGGAGGAGGCGTGGGCGGGGCCGCTGCAGTCCTGCCTCCTGGAGGTGGTGTCACAGGGGGCGGGGCCGTGGGTGAGCGCGACGTCGCGCGAGGTTGTAGGGGGTGTGTGGGGTGGTGCGGCCCGGGCTCCACGTACGCAGGGCGGGCTGGGCGGCGGGTTTTGCGGGCACCGCGCCTGCTGGACCCGGCGAGCGTCGGCTTCGGGAGCGTCTCTGTCCCCGGGCAGAGGTCTGGAGATGCGGGGATGCCGGGCAAGCGACCGTTCTCACGTAACATTCCTAGAGCCCCGATTTTGTGCCAAGAACCGTGCTAGGTGCTCTGCATCTATTTGTTCATTTACCCCTGCAACGTAGGTATGGCAAAATAACAATTAGAAAAGACAACAAAAAAATTTTTTAAGAGAAAGAAAAAGATGAATGTATGTCGAAAAGAGGAATGCATGTCATTAAAGAAAACTGGGGAAATGTAGCACAGTTGCTGGGTTGGGGGGAACACCCATGGGTCTCATCACCTTAACGCAACTACTGTTAGCATTCTATATATTCCCCTTTCTTTCCAGTTTTCCCCCATGGATGATATATTATTACTATTACTGTTGCTTTTATTATTAAGCAGAATAGTGATCATATTAAATATTCAATTTTGTATTCTGTTCTTTAGCTAACATAAGCATTTTTACATGCTATAATTAATGCACCCTTCCTAAATATTTCTGATGAATGCAAAATCTCCTGTCAAGTGGCTGTACCAACTTAACCACTCACCAACAGTGGGACAGTTAGATGGTCTTACAGCACATTTTAAATACTTACAGGAAGCAGATGCCGTCTTGTTTTGTCCTGGGATGCGTGGACCTCTCCCTGCCCTGTGATCACCCCCTGAAATAAAAACCCGCCCCAAGAAGGAACTTGTAATTTACACCAAATGCATCATCCTCAACTGCTGCTCTTTTATACTGTCGCAAATCTTCAAGGATCACCCAGTGCCTGAAAGAGAAAACCCATTCTCTCTATTATGGCACCCAAAGATGGTCACAATGGGGACCCACCCCTATTTTCCAGGCCTCCTCAGGCAAGCAAGCCTTATCTATTCACTGTCCTCAAACCCACTAGTGCAACCTTATCTTCCCTCATTCCTGCCTTTACTTCTACAGAGAGCATCTCTGTCAGTATTGTTCCTAACTTGTGGTTTCTTGGGTGAGGCTTGTCCATCCACCTAGATGAAGAGCTTCTTGGGGATGGGATTCATACCCTGTACAGATGCAGTTTAGAAAAATGGCAAGAATACCTGCTTTTTCAGACCAGGATTGAAATTCCAGCTTGGCCACTTACTAGCTTGGGCAAGTTACTGAATGTCTCAGAGCCTCTGTTTTCACGCAGGTTTGTTTGAAGGCTTACCAGATGATGAACTCTCAGGGCCAGGCATGCAGTAGGTAAGAGCAAGTCATTTCTGTTAACAGTATACTTGGTTTTCTTCCTTCACCTCTACTCCAGCACGTTGATAAAGTGTCACTGGGCAGCCAAGGATAACATACTCTGTGAGCTCAAAGTTTCACCAAGGCTGTCCGTTATTGTGAAATGCTCTGCTTGGAACTACAGAAAAAGACTTCAGTTGCCAGGGCAGGTTGATTCATGGAGAAGGATACAGGCAGAACCTAAATCAATATGACTGGAGGCTGAAAGGCATAGGTACATGGTGAGGTCATGGCTCCAGACTCCATGGGGTTCGTCAACCTGAATAGCCCTCCTCTCCATGACTGCAAGTTTCCAGATTACCTGGGCCAGGGACTAAGACAGTCAACTCTGTGAGGTTAGGGGCCGTATCTGTGGTCTTTTCCACTCCTCACTGGGTCCCTGTCGTCTAGGACAGTGCCACGGCACACTGCGGAATGGGTAGGTGAATAATCCAGGGAAAAGATGAGAGAGGCACTGGGGACACATGCCAGCTTTCTGGAGCTCACTGTCTAGCCTGCCATCAAATAGGTTCCTGACAAGGGCATTCCATGTGGAGAAGTGTGGAGTGGCTGGGTGTTACTGGAGTATGTGGCTGGGAGTTACTATTGGGCAACAGACTATCTGAGAGCAGAGGAAGGGCAGAGAGAATCCCAGGGTTGGCCCAAGATGATGCAATCTGGAGGTCTGGGTTCCAGTCCCAATTCAAATGTCAACTCACTGGTGTCCAGAGTTGAGTCACCCGCCCACCCTGTGCCAAGATCAACTCTGGAGACACTTCAAGCCCTATGTTTAGAAGCAGAACATGTTAGCTCCATTTTACGGATGAGAAAACTGAAGCTCAGAGAAAACAAGGTCATGCAGTTGGTATGGTAAAGGAATTTGGCTTGAGCAATATGAAGCCTTGATGCTCTGGTGCCTGTACATGGCTCTTGATGGTAAGGATTGTTGATCTAATGATTGGCTGGAGTGGGATGATGGGAAAGGCCTCCTTGTCAAGAGCCCTAGGACGGGCCACAGTAAGTCTGCCCTTCTCCATTCCCTTCCTCTCACACCTCCTGTCCCAGCTGGACCCTGTATTTTCCTGACTGACCATAGCCCAAGCCCCTCTGGCTCTAGCCAAGTTCCAGCCTTTCACCTCTGCAACCTGAAAGGACTCTTTGGGATCCTAAGGGCACAGAACTGGGCTGAGATGAGGCCTGACACAGAGCTCCCCAGTTCCCCACACTGCCACCACCAATCAGGAAGCAGGGGAGATCAGCAGTGGCCATTTTACAGATGAGTAAGACAGGGAAGAGGAAATCATTTGCTCTCATTCAAAAGACCAAGGGCCAGACAGGAATTCAGGGCTGTTCCTCCTCTTCTCCTGGGACTTTCTGATGGCCAAGGGGTTGGGATTGGCATGTGAGCTTCAACTGAGCTCAAAATAGCTCAGAATAGCCTGGAGAGAGATCATCACACCCTATTTCACATATGAGGAAATTGCATACCCACCTCTTTCAGCAGCTTCGATCCCCTCAAACCCGCCAGGCACGGCTGGCCCAGCTCCCTTGAGCTTTGTTCCTGTCCCACGTGAGTCACAGAAAAATCCAGACATTGGATGGCCACCTCCTATACGTGTGTCTGTATCCCCCAGAGAACCCTGTTAATGAATGATGTTCATAGTATGTTTAGAACAGAAACAGTTTAGAAATAGCCCAGCTATCCCACAAAGGGAGCTGGTCAAACAAATGATCACACATCCTTACTGTGGAAATCAGTGTGCCATGGAGAATGACGACACACAGCACTTACTATGTGCAGGCACTCCTCTAAGTATCATATGCATTTTGATCTAATCCTCACAACAGTCCTATGACAAAGAGATTACTACTGGTGCCACATTACAGATGAGAAAACTGTGACACACACAACTACTGAGCCTGAGCTCTAGAGCCCGCAAGCCACAACTACTGAGCCCACGTGCCACAGCTACTGAAGCCTGTGCGCCTAGAGCCCGTGCTCCGCAACAAGAGAAGCCACGACAATGAGAAGCCCACACACCGCAACGAGGAGTGGCCCCCGCTCGCCGCAACTAGAGAAAGCCCACGCACAGCAACGAAGACCCAACACAGCCAAAAATAAATAAATAAACAAATTTATTTTGAAAAAAAAAAGAAAAGAAAACTGTGGCACAGAGAAATTAAGTCCTTTGCCTAAGGTCACACAGTAAGTGATAGAGCTAGGATTCAAACCTAGGCAGTCTGGTAGCAGAGCCTGGGCTCTTATCCACCATGATAGTGTTATAGAAAGATTTTTTTCCTGGCTTGGAAACCGCTTATGATATTCTGTTCATGAAAAAACAAGTTAGTAAACATTTGCTATATAATCCCTTTTTTCGTAGGGGAAGAAAAAAGGCATAAATTCACATGAATAGAAAAAAATCTGAAAGGATATAGGCACAAAGAAGTAGAGCTGGTTTGGGGAGATGATGAAATCGTGGGTGCTTTATGGAAGCTTTATGCACCTTTGCATTTTTGAAGTTTCCTATGGTAAACATGCCAAGCTTGTGCCATAATAATAATGCTAACATTTATGGAGTGTTTTCTACACATGTGACACTTTATGGGCATTACCTCATTTAATCTTCACAACCACCCTGTGAGATCGACCCTGATTTTCTCCACTTTACAGGTAAAGAAACAGACTCAGAGATATCGGTACTCTTACCGAAGGTCACACAGCTAATAACTTGCAGAGTTAGGATTTGAACCCATGTTGCCTGACTCCAAAGCTCATGTTTGTTAAATGAATAAATTACTGACTTAGCCACACTTTAACCAGGCATGCCCAGAGCAGGATCAAACCCTTGGTGCGGACAAGCTTCCAGAGAGGAGATGGAGGGCCTGCCTACCTCCTTGGTCGCTGCTCATGACTGAGTTTTACAATACTTGGCTCAGGTGAGGAGGGCCTGGTGAGTATTCTCATAGAGTCCTGCTTTTTACAGAAAACGCATGATTACACGTGAAAGCTGCCGTCTCTCTGACTTGATTCATCACACGCGGGGGAAGCCTGGTCACTCAGAACAGGAGGCCACAGTCATGGTACCACTTGCTCACCTTCATTTCCGAAACACAGGTTGCCAAGCATGCTTACATAGTCTCACATTTATAATAACTCTGTGAGGAAAGCAAAGCAGCTCATCTTATTTGACTCATAAGGAAATTGAGACTGTGAGTTGTTTAGTTAATGGAAGGCAGAATTGCAAAGAAGTTAACAGCACAAGCCATGGCGTCAGATGGATGTGGGTTGGGTTCCGACTCTGCTGTTTATTAGCTTTGTGACTTTGGGCGCTCACATCACCTCTCTGAGCCGTAGTTTTCTCATCTGTAAAATGGGAGCGGTGATGCCTGTACTCACAGGCTTGAGGGGAAGAGTAGATGAAATAATGTACGCAGAATGCTGGGTCCGGTGCTTGGCATTCCAGAAATGGCAGTTGTTAGTCAGTCAACAGATATTTATTGAGCACCTACTACAGACTAAGCATCAGGTGCTGAGGATACAACAGTCAAAAGTCCCTGGTCTCCTGTTGCTTGGATCTGGGTCAGCGAGGGCAGGAGCATGCAGATACCTGGGTGGAGGGGTGCTTTTGGCATAGGGAGTGGCAGGTGCACACAGAACATTTTCCCCCCAACATTTTGTTATGAAAAATTTCAAACATATATCAAAAAAGTTGAAAGAAATGTTCAGTGAAAAGCCATTCACCTCCCACCTAGAGTCAACAATTAACATTTGATTTGCTTTATGACATTTCTGGCCTAGATCGCCTGTGCTTTTCTGTACTAGGGGCCCTGCCTTGAAGATTTGGAGTCACACTAGCTGGAACTGTCATCAGAAAACAGGGGTCTTTTGCAAGAATTAGAGAGGAAGACAGAAAACTCCCCTTTTGACCAGTCTTCTGGGAGAGGCCACTTGTGGGGGTCCCCTCCCTTTAATAAAAAAGCCTTTCTGTTCACTGAGAAGCTTGGCCCTCTTGTCAAGCGGTCCGTCCCTCACTGAGGCAGGATCAGGACACACAGTGGGTTAGGATGCCTCTGTGAGAACCAGCTGCCATCATCACTGAATTTGCTAGCTGGTAAACGCAACCATCAGGGGCTCCAGGCGCCGGAGCTGGCAGCGACTGGAAACCTTTGGTGTTCATCTGCCTGACACTTGGTTTCCCTGGGCTGCCTGGTTTACAACCTGCTGGTACAGGACCCATGCCAACAGGGATCACATTCACTTATCCCCCTCACAGGGGAGTCCCTCTTTAAGGAAACCCAGCTCATCAGAAGTGCTGATGGCCAGAAAAGGACCAGAAATCAGAACCAGGGCTGACCATGAGGGCTAATCTCTAGAGACCAGGGCACCTACTCCCTTATTTACTGTTGAGATAGCAGAAGCCTTAGAATCCTACATTCCTAGACTTTTAGAAGTGGAAGAAGACTTAGAAGTTATCTGGGCTAAAGTTAAGTGGTTCAACACCCAGGTGCACAAGTCAGACTTCCTGGGTTGAAATCCCAGCTCTATTACTTACTAGCCCCATCAACTTGGGCGAGTCACCTAACCTTTCTGTGCCTCAGCTTCCTCTGTTGTAGTAAAGGCTAATAGTCCCATCTCACAGGCTAGTTAACTGAGTTCATACATGTACAGTGCCTAGGACAGTGCCTAGCATGCTAAGTGCTTAGTAACTTTTAGCTCCCGAAAATACCTAAAGCTGAAGTAACCAGGTAGTGGTTTGCAGCCATTTTTTTTCCTATGCATGTCTTAACATACTGTGTCATTAATTTTTTACAAAAGTGGGATCGTACTTACACACTGTTCTGTAATTTCCTTTTTCACCAAATAATATATCCTCTGTGCCATTTTTGAGAAACCTTAAAAGCATTTTCCTCTGGATTTTCCCCCATGTTCAGAACCATCATATGGGTGGCAGATCGTGTGTCCTGTAGTTTACTTAACCAGTCTTCTACTATTGGACATTTAGGTTATTCTCAATTTTTTCCCTTCTGCAAATAAAGCTGTGCTGAGCAAGAAGTGACTGATGCCCGTGACTGTATGACCTTGGGTGTGACCTTCTGTGTCTCGGTTTCTTCATCTAAAAACAAAAAGACAAGATTCTACCAGGTGATTAGAATCTCCCTTGATCCAGATATGAATCGCATGCCAGACATCTCTGACAAGCAACCATCAGTTTCTGCTTGCATTCCCCTAGTGACAGGGTGCTCACTACCCCATGAATGGTCAATAAAGTATCCACTCATGTTGGGTCAAAATCTGCCTCCCTGCTACTCCTAGCCAAGTTTTAGTCTCTGGGATCCCATAAATTCAGTCTATTCTCAGTGGCCAGTGGCTGGCCAGTGCAGAAGGTAAAAAACTTTGATTCCTCCCTCCCTCCCTTTCTCCATGCTTACTATGTATTAGGTCTTCTGCTGAGCAGATGGATGTGACCACAGGATAAGTTAGCTGCAGGTCAGAACTAGATCTCAGGTGCCCTAAATCCTATTCCAGGGGACTATCCTCCATTGTGGGTTGGGCGTGCTAAGGCCGGTGGCCATCCTCAAATGCATTGCAGTGTTCATGCCCCAGGCAGAGTCCTGGGATGCTCTGTGAGCAAGTGACCAGAATGGGGGACAATTTTAGCCTCACCAGGGTTTTACTAGAGCTGGACCCAAGCCTCTTTTCTTTTCTCCCACCTGTCCTTAAGAGATTTAGAAACAGGTCAATTTAAATACAGTTTCAAATAAAAATAATTTCAACTGTGTAGCTCTGAGGACTTAGTTCTCTGTGGGTCCTGTGTCCTCCCCAGGGCTTAGCATTGCTCTTTGCTTTCATTCATTCATTCATTCAATATATCCTTTTTAAGAGCCCACTTGGTGCCCTCTCTGACATGTGGTAAGGTTTTAAAGAGAAATTTTGCCAATCCAAAGCCCCATCTGAGCTTTAGTTTCTCCATTTGTAAGATAGAGGTGTTGAGTTGATCTATTCTTTGCCATTCTTGCAAGATATAGTGAAGGTAAACGAAGTAAGGGGTAGAGAAGGATTCTCATGTTTGGGGATCAAGTGAACGAATGCCCTCTTTTCAACTGAGCACAGTGCCTGTAGTAGGAATGTAGCAACTACCTGTTGAATGAATAAGTCAATGAATGATTGAATGAATCAGTTAATGTTGGAATAAATGCATTTTTTTCCTCCTCCCTGTCACTGCCCCTCTGCTCCTGTGTTAACTCCATAGACAGGCCAGCAGGGCCAGCCTTGAAGCCTGAGATAAGGCCTTTGGCGGGTGTCTCCCCTATCCCTCCCCCGAGTGGGTGTGGAGCCGAGGTGTAATGCCCGGTGCTGGTGGAACTGACGCACAGAGACGGACACAGGATGGGCTCTAAGTACCAAAAGTCTGTGCGGGGCCCGCTGACCCTGTGGGCCTTTATGCTGGAGGTGACTCTCATTCTCATCTTCTTCTTTTTCACCTCCTATGAAACTTCTGTAAAGGAACAGAAGAAGCTCATGAGGACCTATCGAGGTGAGTGTCCAGAGGGGAGGTGGTCACAGAGGCAAATAGCAGGGGCAGGGGAAGAGGAGGTCTGTGGTCCTCCAAGGGCCTAGGGGCTCCTTTCCACAAAGTCTCCGAGGAAAGGGGTTCCCTCATCCTCTTCCATTCATTGCACAAAGACCCAGCCAACAATACAGTCTCTTCTTTAGGACCGGTGTCACCATCACCTCTTCCATGAAGCCTCCCTTGATTTGTCAGGGCAGAGGGAGGGGCCTCCTTTTCTGTGTTCCTAGAATTCCCTTTGCCAAATGGTCTTCACAATTCTCTGCTTCTCTGCTCCCCCACCCCCGCTTCTCTCTCCTTAAAAGCAATGAATTTCATGTTGTTGTTGGGTTTGGGGGATTTCGTTTCCTTTTTTTGTCTCTTTTTCGCATTTCTGTGCCACCCTCCTTTTGGAAGCTTTCCTCTCACTTAGGGGCTGGGAAGTCTACTTTCTGCCTGCAAATCCAGAGCCATAAGCTCTGGCTGAAGGGGAATGTAGGATGGTTGTTATTTTATATGCAGCTAAAAATATTCATAGACTGTGATGAGAACAACTCTAAACAAGACAGACATCCACAGTGGTGTGGCTTTTGCTTTTTTTAAAAGTTGAGAGGAGCTTTCAAGTATATCTGTGGGTCAATATGTTGTTTATGATAATGGAAGGGCCTCCTGGAGTGAAGTCCCTGGGACAAAGCTGAAACTTGAGCCTAGTTGAGTGCTTGCTTGTTTCTAATTGATATTAACTAGTTAACTGGAAGCAAAGGGAAGGCATCCCTGGGCCCTCAGCAGTGGAAAGAAGGACAAGGAGATGACTTGGGAAAGGAAGTCCCTATACTGCTTAATGGGCTAGCCCAGAGAGGGCTCTCAGTGCTGGACAAGTGAGACCTGGGCACAGTTTTAATTCATTTCAATTTACTTTAATTCTTTTTAATCCGGTACAATGTAATTCAATCCATTCACTCATTCATTCCCTCAACCCTGTATTACAAACCATGTGAGATCCAAACGCATGCTAATCAGGGATGATATTTATTGATTACTTACTAGGTACCAGGCACTATTCTAAATGCTTTACCATAACTCTACAAGACAGGTACTATTATGATCTCCTTTGTTCTTGTGAGGAAACTAGGCACTTAGACATGGAGTGATTTGCCCAAGGTTGTTCAGCTAGCAATAGCACAGCAGATTTACACTTAGTCAGCCTTATATTTTAAATAGGTAACCAACAAGGACCTACTGTATAGCACAGGGAACTCTGCTCAATATTCTGTAATAACCTAAATGGGAAAAGAATTTTAAAAAGAATAGATCCATGTATATGTATAACTGAATCACTTTGCTGTATACCTGAAACTAACATTGTTAATCAACTACACTACAGTATAAAAGTTAAAAAATTTAAAAAAAATTAAATAGATTAAATAAATAAATAAAACTAAATTAAGGGAAAAAAATAAACTTAGGCAGCATGGTTTGAGTTTCCATGCCCTTAACCATGATGCTTCACGACCCCATTTTACAGTAAGGTTGAGTCTCTTGTCATATAATCAGTAGGCGTAGGAGCCAACATTGAAACTTTGTCGTTTGGGTACAGGGTCCCTCTTCTTTACCCCTAGGCTTGCTGCTAACGTATAATAGATATAAGTGTCCTCAGGTGCTCACTTGGTATGGAAGCACAGAGGAGGGTCCACAACCCATGCAGGGAGATGGTTATGTCAGGAAAGGCCTCTGGAGGGAAGTGACTGCCCAGCCAGGACTTGGAGGCTCAGTAGGAGTTACCATGTGAAAATGGAGGGTCAAGAGCACAGCAGGAACCATTGTGTGTACACTCATCAGACTGCACCAATCTGGGGTTTAACAGTGCAGTGCTGTTGGAGCATAAATAAGGAAGCAGGGTGTGGTGGACCCATTGCATTGAGTGAGAAGTTTGCCCTTCATTGTTTTGATCTAATAGGAAGCAGGAGTGTGATCAGTTTGGGTTTGGGTTATGGAGAAAGCCATTCCAGGGCTGGCATGGGGATGGAGAAGAGAGCATGACTTGAGGTAGAAGGCCAGTGTGGAGGCTGTAGTGTAGTATGGACCAGGGGGCTTCAAATTTTTCTGATCATGCACACCATTATTCAAGCATGCACCATATTTATACGTACCGCTACATGAATACATTTTGTACATTATTATACATGTACACAACTTAGAAAATTTGAAAGAAATCAAAAGTAAATATAAAATATTTTCTAATTACTGATCATAATGGTGTCAGTTACGCTTAAGGCAAGGTCCATTGTTACTGTTAATGATAGTGGATGGGACTTCCCTGATGGCGCAGTGGTTAAGAATCCACCTGCCAATGCAGGGGACACGGGTTCGAGCCCTGGTCCAGGAAGATCCCACATGCCGCGGAGCAACTAAGCCCGTGCTCCACAACTGAGCCCGTGTGCCACAACTACTGAAGCCTGCATGCATAGAGCTGGTGCTCTGCAACAAGAGAAGCCAGTGCAGTAAGAAACCCACGCACCACAATGAAGAGTAGCCCCCACTCGCCGCAACTGGTGAAAGCCTGCGTGCAGCAACAGAGACCCAATGCAGCCAAAAAAATAAATAAATAAATAAATGATAGTGGATGGCAATCCATTCCTCGGGGTCTTCTTAACAATTTCAAATTATCTTGCTTGACTTCTTGTCAGATATTATTAGATTGACTTTTTTTTTAAACTCTGAATGTGGCTGACGGAGAGTCTGCACGAGGAGAAGTATCACTCTGCCCTTTTGTTTCTGTATGTTTGGCTGCCATTATTGTTCTGCCTTCAATCTGTGGTTTTTGGCAGGAGTTGTTTGAGCCATTAGTCCATTTTGTGAAGGTTAGTTGAGTTAAAACTAGGAAGCAATCTGTCAATCCACTTAATCTAATCCAGTCCCCGTAAACGATAAGTTATTTAAACCAGTCAATTCTTTTTTTTTTAAACATCTTTATTGGAGTATAATTGCTTTACAATGGTTTGTTACTTTCTGCTTTAGAACAAAGTGGATAAGTTAAACATATACATATATCCCCATATCTCCTCCCTCTTGCGTCTCCCTCCCACCCTCCCTATCCCGCCCTTCTAGGTGGTCACAAAGCACCGAGCTGATCTCCCTGTGCTATGCAGCTGCTTCCCACTAGCTATCTATTTTACATTTGGTAGTGTATATATGTCCATGCCACTCTCTCACTTCGTCCCAGCTTACCCTTCCCCCTCCCCGTGTCCTCAAGTCCATTCTCTACGTCTGTGTCTTTATTCCTGTCCTGTCCCTAGGTTCTTCAGAACAATTTTTTTTTTTTAGATTCCATATATATGTGTTAGCACACGGTATTTGTTTTTCTCTTTCTGACTTACTTCACTCTGTATGACAGACTCTAGGTCCATCCACCTCACTGCAAATAACTCAATTTCATTTCTTTTTATGGCTGAGTAATATTCCATTACATATATGTGCCACATCTTCTTTATCCATTCATCTCTTGATAGACATTTAGGTTGCTTCCATGTCTTGGCTATTGTAAATAGTGCTGCAATGAACATTGTGGTACATGACTCTTTTTGAATTATGGTTTTCTCAGGGTGTATGCCCAGTAATGGGATTGCTGGGTCATATGTAAACAAGCCAATTCTTTTTTTTTTTTTTTTTTTTTTCAAGCCAATTCTTAAAAAAGACATTTTTAAGACAATCTGGAAACTGGAATAAAACATGAATATTATATAATATACAGAAATTATTGTTAGTTTTGTTAGGTGTGATAATAGCATAGTGGGTGGTTTTTAACCTATTTAGAAACAGGTTTAACAATTTAACAAATAGTGAGCCCTATTTGTTAGAGAAGCATATTGAAATGGAATGATGTCTAGGGTCTGCTTCATGCCAAAAAAAAAAGAAGAAGAAGAAAGGAAACAAGGATAATAAAAACAAGATTGACCCCATGTGACAATCATCAAAGCTGGGAATGGGTACATGAGGTTCATCATGCTACTCACTCTGTTTTTGTGGATGCTTAAAATTTTCCATAATACAGAGGTAAATTAAAAAAAAAACCAAATCCTTGTCGTTAGTTGCAACATGACGAATATAGAGAAACACATGTCACCCCCCTGCTCAGTGGCCCAATATTCCCTTAGAACACCTTCCGAAGCTAGGAGACTAAGCTGTCTGACATCCTGAGCAAGTGAGAGGAGGCTCCTGGGTTCATCTCAACATTAAATGCTTGCAGAGTTGCAAACTTCACCAAGTGTCTTTAGGGGTAGAAGAGCCTAGATTAGTGGTCCTCACAGTGTGGTCCCCAGACTAGCCACCTCAGCATCCCCTGGGAACTTGTTAGAAATACCCGGGCCCCCATCCATCTTACTGATCTGAAACTTTAGGGTGGGGCCCCGCAATCTGTGTTTTACCAAACGCTCTAAGTGACTCTAATGCTCATGGAAGTTTGAGGACTACTGGAGCTAGACTGATTCACATCTTGCCTCTGCCTTTTCTTAGCTGTGAGACCTTGGGCAAATCACTCAACCTCTCTCTGCCTCTGTTTTAACCTCTGTCACATGATGGTGGTACTTATTTAGTTGTCAAAAGGATTAGAAGAATGAACACATACCAAGACTGATAAAGAGTATTGTCTTTTCTTATGAATAAACTTTAATTTCTTAATTTTGTTAGTAAAAATGAATAGAACTAGAGTGCTCATATCTCTTCTTCCAGCAGCCCCTGTGGTTGCCTGGAGCATCTTCTGAGGGGTGTGATCCCTACTCTGATGACCACTAGCCTGGATGACCTGTGATGAGGCCAAATGGGCAGGGACAATAGAGGAGAAGTGAAGAGTCAGATTCAAGAGCTACTTAGGAGATAAAATCAGCTGTTCTTGGCAAAAACGAGGGAGGAGTCAAGGATGGCTTCATATGTGAGATTTGGCAGATGAAGGAGCCCATTCCTGAGATGAGAGACACAAGGGGAGGGGCAGATTGTGGGATAAAGGAACAATGATATGTTCATTCTGGGCTTGGGATTCAGGTGCCTGTGAGATGCTTGGGGGAAGCAAGTGCATCCATTATCTACTGCTGCATAACAAACCACCCCCAACCTTAGTGGCTCAAAACAGAAATCATCTAACTTGTTCCTGATTATGATTCCATGGTTCAGCAATTTTGGCTGTATTTGGTGATGCAGTTCTTCTGTCAGTTCTACCTAGGGTCACTATGCATCTCTAGCCTGGAGGTGGCTGAATGGCCTCAGATAACCTCATTTGCATGTTCGTCAGTTAGTGCTGGCTGGCAGCTAGCCCATGTGGTTCCAGCAGACTAGCCCAGACTTTTCACCTGGCAGCAAATGTGTTACCACAGTAAGAGAGGGCAAGCCCCAATGAGCAGGTGCTTTTCAAGCCTCTGCTTGTGTGGTGTTTGCTAATGTCCCATTAACCAAAGCCAATCACAAGGCTCAACTCAGGTGGGAGGGGTCTATACTGGAAGCCATGATTCACTGGGGGCCATTACTCTGACAACCTATCACACAGAGCCTGCTTGCAAGCTGCCACATTGGGAGACCATCCTGGGCCCTGCACTGTGGCTACCACCCAGTTGCCCCCATATGCCTTAGAAGCAGTAAGCAGAGCTACTAAAAGACAAGAGCGGCTTTGCCAGTGACATATAAATACCCCCAAATCCTGGTACCTTCTATATCTCAGCCTTGACTGCCCCTTTGATTGGGCAATCTCTTTTTCTTTTCCCAGGCTGCTGCAGAGGTGAGGGTGGGGTGAGAGGCTGCGGGGAAGGGGAAGGCAGCATGGGGCTCCGTGGATGGTCCCTGACAGGGGCTGCAGAGGTCCTCCCAGTCAGTGGTGGGGAGCACGGTGTGGAGGCCGAGCCCAGGGCCTGAGGGACAGAAGCTTGGCCTGGCTTCAGAGCTGTCGATGCTGAAGTGTCTGCAGGCCAGAGGGAGGGGCTAGGGTGGGTGGGGACACAGAGTGAGACTCCCAGGGGCAGCCAGGCCGAAGGAAGGGGGAACAGTCTTGCCTGAAGTCACAGCTAACAAGTGGCCGGTGTGGAATAATAGTTACTAACACTTACCGTGCACCCAGTGCTAGGCTAAGCAATTCAAAGGAGCCAGCGAGCTCAGTACTCACAGCAAACCTCTGAGCAGGTGCTCTTGTTTCAGACCATTTTACAGGCTAGCAAGCGGGTACACAGAGATAGAGCCAGACTCTGGACTCTGACAACCTGACTCAGAGGCCCACACTCTTCGTCTGACACTATGGAGAGCGAAGAATGTATGGAGAGGCAGGATGGTATAGTGGTTAAGCCCAGAGAGTCAGGATTCAGCTCTGCCACCAACATTTGCTAGCTGTGTGACCTGGGCTAATTACAGCACCTCTCTGTGCCTCCCTGTCCCCATCTGTAAAATGGGGATAATAAATAGTACCTCCTACATGGGCTGGTTGAAGGTTAAGGCTGGCAGGCACTTGGAAGAGTGCCTGGTATGTGGCGGGCACCATGTATGTGCCCGCTGTTACAGTGATGGTAATTATTGTCCTACAGGACTCCCAGGTTAGACTTCCTCTAAGTCATGGGACTTTCATAAACTTCTGAAGGCCTGCCTTAGACAGTATGTAAAACTCCCCTCTGGGGCCCGGTTGTTGGGGCCCCTGCAGCAATCCTCTCTTTATCACCCCCGGACACCTTAGCATCATTAGCTTATCAGACCAGCAGCTGATGAGGGGCTCAGCGCAGGGTCTGAGAGGCAGAGGCTGACGCCAGTGGGGATGCCCTGAGCTGGGACCCAGCGCTGAAGTTGGGGTCCAGGTCGTGAGACATGGGAGGAGCAGGGGTGGGCCAGAGCCCTGAGAGGCTGGGAGAGGAAATGGGAGGATGCATGGGGTGAGAGTAAAGGGACCCTGAAATCAAATGTGATTTACTGACCAGTTTGGGGTGAATGTGCTCTGTCAACAGCTCCCAGAAACTGCCACCCTAATTTCATCCCCCTGGCCGAAGCACAACCCCACCCTCAAGGACACTGTGGGGTCTTGGGAGGAGGGCCCTGAGTGCCTATACCAGGCAGCAGGCATGGCAGCTGTGCCTGATAAAACTCCCCAACCAAGAGGCTCTGACTTTCTATCTCTAGAGCCCCACGTCTGCCGTAGTCCTGGTGCCCTTCCCCTCCCCACCCGCTGCCCCCCTCCTCTGAACACACCAGAGTGGTGAGGTCCTTACAGAGTATCAAGTCCGACTCCCATGTGTTACAGATAGGGAAACGGAGGCCCAAAGAGGGCAAGGGACTTGCCCAAGGTCCTTTAGTGCATTGCGGGCAAACAAGAGCAAGAGACAGCCTAGCCTGATGGGAGGGCACTGCACCGGGAGTCCAGAGCTTGGCTCTGCTACTGACATGCTGTGTGCCCTTAAGTAAGTCACAGGTTGTCTCTGGTCCCCTTCTGTAGAATGAGAGGAAAATGCAAGATCCCCCTACTCATGGAAACTTTGATAAATCTGGACCCTTTGCATATAGCATTGCTGCAAGATGGTGGATGTGTTTGTTAGTTTATTTGTTTTTTAACAGCAGTGTTTAAGAAAAGATTGAATTTGAATATCTAAAGTGGGGTTCGCAGTCTCCAGTTGGCCATAGCCCTCACCACTCCCTAATACACATTGTACCCTTTGTATACATAGTTTCCTGCTCGGCTCCTGAAGGAATTTGAGGGATCCCAAGAGGAGCCCCTATATAAAATGTGCCCTGCCCACCCCCATTCCTAAGGGGATGCAAGCAGGAGATGGAAACATGGCCTCCCCCTCCCTTATGTCAGAGAAAAAAGGTGAAAGAAGTTGAATCCTCCTGATTGCCCACTTCTCACCCACTCCAAGTCCCCAGATCCCATGGAGATGCCCGGGTCTCCTATAACCCGGTGTTTGTCAGACTGACCTGGGATTGTCAACACCCACCCAAGTCCTATGTGCAAGATTCTAGGTGTGTGTATTTTTCAATGAAAGTGAATTTAAATGTAAATTGAAGAGGCTTTGGAGAGATCTGGAAATGAGAGCTTCCTTGTTATCAGAGCCAAGGGTGGAGACCAGGTGAGTTCTCATTGCTGTGATGGTGATGATGGTGCTGAGCTTTCTCCATGTGCCAGGCATGGTGCCAAGCTCTTGAACAAAACATTACTTCCTCTGGCTCTCCCAGCACCCTCCGAGGGGGGGAGAATCGCCCATATTTAGCTGATGAGGAAAGTAAGCAACCCACAAGGCCGTGCAGCTAAGAGGTTGAAACATAAAAACCGCCATTTTTATAGGTCAAAATGGTCAAATGTTGGCAATTTAATATGGTTTAACCTAATAGGGAACGATAGAGGTGGAGTCAAACAGAACTGTGTGACCTCAAAGCCCATGCTTTTTCCTTTAAAAAAAAAATTACTTACTGTCCACGTGCTGGTTGTAGAAATTTTTAACACTGAAAATTTTTTAAAATATAAAACTCTCCTAAACCCAGAGATAATCTCCATGGGGCAAAAAATTCCTTCAAGATCTCTCTCCAGGCATTTGTACACATACGAACATAGTTGGTGTTTGTTGATGAAATAGTCTTTACTATTCTCAGCAATTATGTGCCTCATACTGTTTGATTCCAGCAACCTGATGAGAGAGGTATGATTATTTTTCCCATTTAATAGGTGAGAAGAGCAGGAGGGCAGATAGTGTGGTAGCTCAAGGCACAGGCTCCAGAGCAGACCGTCTAGGTTGAAATCCCAACTCGACCAGCTGGAGCAAGTTACTTAACCCCTCTGTGCCTCGGTTTTCTTGTCTGTAAAATGGTGATAATAACAGTACCCGGGACCTCCCCGGTGGCGCAGTGGTTAAGACTCCGCACTCCCAATGCAGGCGGTCCAGGTTCGTTCCCTGGTCAGGGAACTAGATCCCACATGCCTGCTGCAACTATAAATTCGCATACCACAGCTAAGGAGCCCACCGGCCACAACTAAGACCCGGGGCAAACAAATAAATAAATAATATTAAAAAAAACAAAAACCAGCACCCACCTTGAAGGATGCTTGTGAGAACTAAATGAGATAGTTTACGTGAAGTGGTTAAAGCAGTGTTGGCACTTGATAAACACTTAATAAATGTCGGTTGTTATTAAAACTCAGAGACGTTTAATAACTAGATTAAGCCACACAGCTGGAAAGTGCCGGAGCCCTGATATGACCCCAAGCTTATCTGGTTCCAGAGCCCAAACTGTTATCCATTTTGCAAACCTGGAATTAATTCAAAGCATCCGCCTGTTTCCTTTTGCTGGTCCCCTCCGGAACATTAGCTAAGTCCCTTGCGCTCATCTGTCACAGCAGCCCTTGTGCAGGGTCCGAGGCTGGAAAAGGGGAGGATCGCCCATGTGGCTCTGGTGCTTTCTGCTGGCCCACCAGGTCCCTTTCAGCAGGGGTCAAAGGGAGAGAGCCGTTTTCTGCGAAGATAATTTTGGTTCTTGCCTATGAACCTCTAGACCCGCTTCTGCCCCCTCTTCTGCATGACCTGAGCTAAGTCACCAGCCTCTGTGGCCTTATTTTCTCTCACACATGATCAGGAGGTTGAACCGGATTCTCAAAAGCAGGAGTCAGTACCTTGACTGATTGTAAACTATGTGCAAGGACTTGTCCTGATGCTCTACACGTGTTCATATCATTGTGTTTAATAATAACAATAATTGCTGCATTTACTGAGCACTCAGTATGGGCCAGGCCCTGCATTAGCTCAGTTAAACCTTCCCTCAAACCTGCATGGTATGTCTGTGTTATCCCCATCATTCAGATGAGAAAACTGAGGCTCAAAGAGGGGAAGTAACTTGACTAAGCACTCTTCAATGATCTTCAATGTCCCTTCCAGCTGCCGTTCTGTAAAACTCCAATTTCACACAACCCTCCACCTTTTCTGCTTCTCCTCCTCCTTCTCGACATCTCTTCCCTGAGCAGACTTCCAGGATGTTACCATCATGGCAGTCCTTGGCTTGGGTTTCCTCAACACATCTTTGCGGAGACACTGCTGGAGCAGCGTGGCCTTCAATTTCTTCATGCTGGCCCTCGGGGTGCAGCTGACAGTCCTGCTGGATGGCTTCCTGAACCAACTCTCCCTTAGGAAGATGGTCCTCAATCTTTCCAGGTAACTGGATGGCCACTGGATCACTTTTGGGTCCTTGGGAGTCTGGGGCCCAAGAGGGCAGATTCTAGAAGAGCTGGCTTGTCCCCTTCTCTTTCTAGCACCAGCACCATGCAATATTCAGGACTTATTTGTACTCACAAATTACTCATTGTTTGTCTAAAATTCAAATTTAACTGGCATCCTCTATTTTATCTGACAACCCTATGCTGTGACATCACAAGGGGCCCAGATCTACAGCCCACCCTGTATCCTTTCATTGATTTTGATTTCATAAACTTATACAATAAATATTAGTTCAAAGAAAAAATTAATAGAGATTAGACAAAAAGAAATAGAAATCTCACACTCAGAGAGAGAGTCTCTTGAAAAGAAGGAAGTACCCTCAGTCCTCAAATGCTGGTGGACAAGAAATAGCCTTGTCTTTAGTTTCTTTAAATTAACTTTGATTTATTTAGATGCCTTTATAAGAACTAGCAAAATTAACCTGTGTTGCTAGAATTCAGAATAATGGTTACCTGAGGAAGGTGGTGTTTATTGATTAGGAAGGGGCACAAAAGAAGTTTATGTGGTGCAGTAAACATTCTCTATGTTATCCTGTGTGATAGTTACACAAGAGTATATATATATATATACACACACACATACATTAAGTTGTACATACCTGCCAAAAAAATCATTCACACTTAATAGGAGGAACCAGGTAAAATTTTTCTATAAAAATTGTTTTTTGGTTTTATCCAATTCTGAAACTTTGTCTTGCCCAGATGATGGGTAAATCCCACCTTAGGTATCTTGGGGACCCCTTCAAGGCCATTCTACCCTCCCCTCTGAGACCCTACTAAACCTCTGGGCACTGCTGTTAAACATCTCTCCATGAACCAGGCTCTGTGCTGGGCACTTCACAAACATTGTTTGTTTAGCCCTTCCAAGTAGGGGTCTGATGTGGCGTACAGGCAAGGAACTAGATGCTCAGAGCTCGTAAGACACTTGCCTAGGGTCACATAGCTAACTGGTGGAAGTGACTTCACTTTTAACTCTGTAACCTTTCCCACACACTGCAGAGTGGTCCTGACAAGAAACACAGTGTAGCCAGCTCCCCATGGGCCCTGAAAAAAACTCTTCACCTTTTTTCTTTTAAACCATTTTAGAGCTGATCCCCATGGGGATTCAATAAACCACCCCCCCGACCCCAGTAATCACCTGGGAAGTGACAAAGGGCATTCTGGGGGAACTCCAATAGGGTGGTCCTGGTCTGGTGTTTCTGCTGCCCTGGCTTAAGGTCACACAAGCCTTTGGCTTCCTGAGCCTGAGTCTCCAGGCATCTCCAGGCTGCCCCCGTCTTCTGACGTCCTGCCTGCAGGAATCTGTCAATCCGGAAAGACAAGAAGAGGCCATTTACAGCCCGAGTGAACGCCCCTGCCCTGCCCTGACCACTTGGGTCCTCCCAGCTGTGACCCCCAATGGGGCTGGCTTCACAGATTTGAACAATGGGCTCCTTCCTGACCTTTCCTGCTCTGGCTGGGCTGGTGGGCGGTGTCCAGGCCTGCCTCTCAGACGGCCCTCTCCCTCTCCTGCCGCCTCACCAGCTCGAGGCCTGACTTGGCACTGAATTGGTGCTGCCTTGAGTCACCGATGACCAGTCCCTTCAGGGCGGGGGCCTGTCTTATTCAGTTTTGTCCCCCTTTGCTTTCCTCACATAGTAAGGACTTAGTAAATGGTTATTGGAACAAATATGAAAAAAAAAAGAACCCTGAAAGTTGTGATATTTTTAATGCTGTATGTTAAAAGGTCTTGGAGGGCCTATCATAGCAATAACCAACCCCCTCACTTTGCTTGACTCACTTTGCCCTCCCAACAGCTCCATAGGCCTTGCCTCTCTTGTAGATGAGGACGTGGAAACACAGACTGGTTAAGTCATTTGCCCAAGGCCACACAGCCAGGAAGTGGCTGAGTCAGGATTCCAACCGTGGCAGCCTGAACAAGACTGTCCTAAGCACTGTACTTCACTGTCTCAATACCTCCCTGGTCCCAACTGGCCCCTGAGGTCTGAAATCCTCCCACTGGCACAGAATCTCTTGAATTAGGCTTTTGCCAGTTAAATGAGTGCTCACCCAAAAGATAACATGGCCAGCCACAGTGAAGCACTGAGTGACCCTTCATTTCAAATAATTCCTGGCCCCTGTGAGGCTCCTTCCCCATACCTTTGGCCTCCTCTGGCTTTTCCCCTGAAGTCCTTGAGCCTTAAGTAGGACACTACATTGGCAGCAAACAGTGGGAAGTCTGTGTCCAGACTTCAGACCACAGGCTTTGGATCCAGGCCAAATGGGTGGGTTTGAACCTTACATTTGTCATTAACTAGCTGTGTGGCCATTACCAAAACAGTCACCTCTTCCAGTCTCAATGTCCTCACCTGTAAAATGGAGGTACTGAATGGTACCCTGGCACCATTTACAGAGGGCTACCTGGAGGATTAAAATTTAAATGAGGTGATGTACTTGCAAGCCTGTTATACGTAATGCTCAATAGATTATTATTATTACTATCACTATTATGGTGGTGGTGGTGGTTGTAGCATCATCATCATCAGCTCCCAGGGTGAGGGGTGGTCTCAGCAAAGTGCCAGAGGAGGGTGGGTTGGTTTAACCACAATGGATTGTCCAGCTCAGTGCCACCTCCTCCAGGAAGCCCTCCCTGATGAGTCCAGTTCACATTGCTCTCTCCCTCCAGTGAACCCCTCTGGCCTCATGATATTGCAGATGGTTTTAATTGACAGGGTCATGATGTCGCTTTGTCTCCCCAGCCTAATCGTAAGTGTCTTGAAAACAAAAATCGTTTTCTCCTTCTGAATCCCTGCACTAAGCTTGCTCACTTGTCAAGGGAAAGAAGGAATCAGTAATAGCACTGAGTTAGTTCTTTGTGCCAGTCACGGTGTGCGAGACACACATGCACGACTATTCCTTCTAATCCCCGCAACACTCCCATGAGATAAGTATTATCATCCTCCTTATTTTACAGATGAAGAAACAGGCTCAGTGAGATTAAATAGCTGTTCAAGTGGAAAAGCTGGAACTGGAAGCCAGGCTTGTCCTACTTCCAAACCCAGTCTCTTTCCACTACAGGGAGAGGGAGAGAGGAAGGTGGTGGTGCCTGAAGGATGGGCGGGTAGGTGAAGAGCGCCCTCTATTGAGCATCTGTGAGTGGTGACAGTAGAAGAGAAGCCCAGGGCAGAATCCTAGTAGTCAGAGCCCAGAAGCGGTCCCGTGGGAACAATCAGACATTCCTATGAGAACTTCGGAGCATCCTCAGTACAGATGAGTGTACGCAGATCAATCAGAGTGTGGCTGCCATCCTGAGGGTGGGGGAGGGGATGAAGGGGACCCCAGACTTGGCGGCCTCCATCCCCATGAAAGCAGAAATTTTGTCTATTTGCTCTCCTACTCCATCCCCAGTTTCTTGAAAAGTTTCAGGCAGAGAGTAGGTCCTCAACAAGTGTTTGCTGAATGCGTGGATGAATGAATGGGAGGCATCCTTCCTTCTCAGTCATCCCTGTCTTGCCCCCTCTCCCCAGTATTCAGATATCCGCCATGAGTGCTACATCTGTGCTGATCTCAGTGGGTGTCATCCTGGGGAAGGTCAACCTGCTGCAGCTGCTGTTGATGACATTGATAGAGGTGACAGCCTTTAGTGCCACGAGGATGGTCGGCAAGGAAGTCTTCAATGTGAGTCATGGTGCTGTGAGGAGGGACCTCGGGGATGAGGGCTGAGCAGGTGAAAGGGGAGGGCTCTGTCTCCATTTGATAAAGCTTCTGGGATTAAAAAAAATTAAAGACAGGCCAAAATGGGGTTGCAAAATTGTGGTCTCTGCTAAACATTTAAACATAGCAAGCAAATGCTATGAAGGCGGTTCCCACGGTAAAAACTGTCAAGGAGGACTTCCCTGGTGGCGCAGTGGTTGAGAGTCCGCCTGCCGATGCAGGGGACATGGGTTCGTGCCCCGGTATGGGAAGATCCCACATGCCGTGGAGCGGCTGGGCCCGTGAGCTGAGCCTGCGCGTCCGGAGCCTGTGCTCCGCAACGGGAGAGGCCACAACAGTGAGAGGCTGGCGTACCGCAAAAAAAAAAAAAAAAAAAAAAAACTGTCAAGGAAAGAGGTCAGTTCCCAGAGATGGAAAGCCCACTGTGGGCAATGCATTATAAGCCTTTTCCTGCTTTGTTACGGTTTTCATAGTGGTTGTTTTAAAAAGCTGCATTAATTCAAAGCCATCTCCTCTCTTCTCTGCAGCTTCAATGTTTTAGTTTAGCTGGTCCGGGGGAGGGTTTGGCACTGACTTTGAGAGTTCACTGCTTCTCCTCAAAAACTTCAATTCAGCCTGGGTTTGTTGCATGGAAGTGCTCAGGGGAAACTAGAGCCAGAAACCAGAGCTGTTCCCAGTAGAGGCAACTCAAGAAATGAGTATTCCAAGCTGACGATTCCTGGGGGACCTCAGAGAGATTAGAAATGCAAGACTTCTTCAGTTCTTACAAGGGAATTCCACAGACTTTCATTTTTATGTGTGACTGAGGGTTCCTTACCATTCATTCATTCCTTTCACAAATATTTATTCTGAGCCTATTGTGTACCAGGCACTCTTCTAGGCAGTGGGAAAATGCAGCTGTCGTGGAACTTCTATTCCAGAGGGAAAGACTGCCAATAAACAATAAAATAGGCAAAAGATACAGTGTGTTAGATAGTGATAAGTACTATGGAGAAAAAAATAAAATGAGGAAAGCAGACAGGAATAGCTGTGAGGGAGGATAAAGTGTTAGAGAGGTTGGCCAAGGAAGGCTTCCCTGGGCAAATAATTTTTGAGTAAAGAGCTGAAGGCAGCAGGTTTGCAAGTCACGTGGGTATCTGAGGACAGTGGCAGATGGAAGGCAGGGCCGTGGGAGTGGTCTGCCTCTTTCAGGAGGAGGATTGTGTCAGTGACACTGTTTAGAATTGTTGGCACATGATGATAATAAAAAGCAGATGGGCTTATAGTTGCTTTAATTGTTTTAAATTCTCTACAGACAATGCATCCCCTTATTGCCTGTACCCAGGGTGGACCACTCCCTCCACCGTGCACTCCAGGCAGTGGAACAGACGGTGCAAAGTGGTACTGACGTGGGAGCATGAGTGTGGGTTTGAGGAACAGCAAGGACAGTGTGTGTGGAATGAGTAGGAGGTGGAGTCACAGAGGTTGTGGGAGGGCAGATCATGCAGGGTCCTGTAGGTCGTAGGAAGAACGCTGACTTTGACATTGAGGGAGACATTGAGGAATTCCTACCCCCCTCACTGGGGGATTCTGAGCAGAAATATGCCATGAGCTAAGATTTTAACAGGGTCTCTCTGGCTGCTACGTGGAGAAGAGTCAGTTGGGGGACAAGGGTGGAAATGGGGAGACCAGTTAGAAGATTACTGCAAAAATTTGGGAAAGTGTTGATGGTGGCTTAAACCAAGGTGGGGGTCAGTGGAGCGTGGTGGTGAAAATTTTGCCAAACCTGGATATTTGTTGAAGGCACAGCTGACAGGACTTACCAGTAGCCCACGAAGTGAGTTATGAAGGGTTACTAAATTCGATATTCATAAGGCAAAATGAACATATAGCTGGAATTTTCTGAACACTTTAGTTCAGTTTTATAAAAATTCTGGCTGCTTCAGGGTGCAAAGATCATATCACTCATACTCTACGCAAAATTTGAAATTCTGCCAAAATGTAGGAAGCAGTGGGGTACATGTCCGTGTGGCTCTTCCCCCACCTAAGTGGACTTCAGCCAAAAGTGTTTAAAGCCAACCAGGGGCGAATTCCCTGGCGGTCCAGTGGTTAGGACTCGGCGCTTTCACTGCTGTGGCCTGGATCCCATTCCTGGTCCTGGAACTAAGATCCTGCAAGCTGCAAGACGTGGCCAACTAAATAAATAAAGCAACCAGAAACCTGTCGGGAAAAAATACACAGCAACTCACGGAACTCCTCTGAAAGGGGGGCTGCTGGGCTGGGTCAGTCTCCTGACATCAAGTCACGCCTCCTACATGAAGTCAGAACTTTCTCCAAGGAACACGGGAGGTTCCCTCCCTGTGGGCAGAAGATGCTGACACTCACTGTTCCTGCTGGGTTTTGTTGCAGATGGACAACCACATAAGCATGATGTACATCCACGTGTTTGCGGCCTGTTTCGGGCTGACTGTGGCCTGCTGCCTCCCGAAGCCTCTGCCTAATGAAGCGGAGGACAAACAACAGACGGCCACGAGCCCCAGTTTGTTCGCCATGCTGGGTGAGGACAAGGTGGCGCGGGTGGGCTCGGATCTGGGGTGGGCAAGAGGCTCCAAAAGGGCTCTGGAGGAAAATCTCTCTCCTTTTCCAACCTTCTCTGGGTGTCTGAAGCCCCTCGGTAATGATCCATTTCTTCAAGTGGTATCTGATGAATTCACATCTTTGAATTCCCCTCTAGGGAACTTCTCTTCATTAATATCCAAAGGAGAGGAGAGGCTCATTACATCTCAGTTTAAATAAGGTTATCCAATCCTTTTGTCCTCAACTTAAAGCAGAGAATTGGACACATGAAGAAAACCGGGCCTAGGAGTACAGGAAAGAATGGGAGTGGGAAGAGAGGAGTAATAATGGTGTATCAATAGTTTGAAGAGCTCCAGTAAAAGTGATGAACTTAGAGGCTGGGAGAGGCTTAGAAGAAGGAAATCAGGCAGTGAGATCACCAGCAGGCAACTGAATACCAGGCCATTGGGCCAAATGAAAGCATCCCATTAATTTTTTAAAATAAGCATTTAAGCCATCACAGGCCAGGGTCAGGAGGCCTGGGGTTTGGTGATTTCAGCTCTCTGGACCTTAGTTTCCTTGCCTGTAAATTATGTTAGCTGGGCCCTACCAGCTTAAGAATTCAGAGAGGAGACATGATTTGCCCAAAGTCACAGAGCAAGGAAGTGACAGAGATGAGACTTGCCAGGTCCAGAGTTCTCCTGTCTGAAGTGCCCCTGGTTCAGGCTTTGGAGCAGGAATACTGGTTCCGGCCTCTGACCCTCTCTGGCCTCCAGGCACCCTCTTCTTGTGGATGTTCTGGCCGAGTTTCAACTCCGCTCTGCTGGACATTCCGGACGAGAAGAAGAAGGCCTTGTTCAACACCTACTACGCCCTTGCTGTCAGCATGGTGACAGCCATCTCAGTGTCAGCCTTGGCGCACCCTCAAGGGAAGATCAACATGGTGAGGAGGGGGGCTGTCCCTTGGGCAGCACTTGGGTCTTCTAGGCCTGACACACATATTCACACCCAACCCGCCGGCCTCAGTGCCAGCCCCACAGGTCGGGAAAGAGCATATCGGGTGATGGGGTCTTGTCTGCAGCATCGTGGGGCATCAGCCCATCAGCACTGCCTTGTCAAAATGGGCCTGGAACATAGGAGACTGTCAAATGAGCAAAGGTCCTCTGGGGGGAGTGATTAAATCTATCAGCCTTGACATCAAACAAACCCAAGTCTGAACCCCATTTCTGATGGTTACTAAAGCCAGCTCCCATAAGCAAGAGTCAGCAGAGAAAACCTGGGGTAGAATGAGTCATCCACTCCCCTTCCCTGAAGAAATTTCAAGAATGGAATAAACGGAATCAGAAGTAAAGATCTTTGTTTCCCTAGCCATCTGAACTTGGCCAAGCCACTTAAACTGTTTGAGTCTCAACTGCCTCATATGTAAAGTGGGAATTGAGAGATGATGCACGTAAAGGGCTTCATGCCCAGAGCTAATAAGTGCTGGGCAAATATAAGCTGCTATTAACAACGTAGCTGCGAGTCTGTGTGTGAGTTTTCGGGGGAGAGATCCATGAGATGGTAGACTAAAGACAAAACAAGGTCCCATGATGATCAGGGCATGAGGTCAGCCAGCCAGACATGATGGGAAAGTCTAGACAGATGGGGCGGGGGGGTGGGTGGGTAGTGGGGGCGTGAAGGGGAGAGAAGATGGCCAAGGATGACAGGTTAACAGCACTAAGGGGAGGTGAGGGTCCCCACAGGTGAGCTCCATGGTCACAGGGAGTCTAGGATCAGACAAGGTAGCGACATCCAGGGAGGCAGGTGTAGGCATCAGGTCGGGGAAGCCCAGAAGCTGGTCCCAGGGCCCAGAGCTCCAAGATCTGGGTAGAATTGAGAGGGGCAGAGAACAGTAGCATAAAAGCAAGGCAAAGCCCCCGTTCTAGAGGACGTGAAGGGCACAGCAGAGACATGACCCAGGATCAAGGGCCAGCTTCTTGGGATGGGGTCCAATAATACAGGGTGACATCTGCACCAAGTAGCCAATAATAATAATAGTAAAAAACAATAATAATGGCTTATGTTTGGGGGGCATTTACTCATGTTCTAGGCCAGGCATTGGGCTCAGAGTTTTATATATGATGACTCAATTTTCACAATAACCGTATCAGTAGATACAATCAAAACCCCATTTTTCTGGTGACAAAGTTAAAGCACTGAGTGGTTAAGCGCCCGAGGACACATCACAACTAAGTGTGAGCATGGCTAGGATCCTGAGTAACTGCACTTTCAGGCTAAATGACTCCCAATCAGGGTGACTGCTCCCTGAGCCTGAGAAGTGGGGTGAGGTAAGACCGTTGGTGAACTCTCAGCAGAGGCGAGGGGCTGGTTTCAGGATCAGAGAAGCAGGGAAGATGTTACACTGTTTTCTTGCTACCGGCTTACCAAGTAATTTAGAGAGATCCTGTCCTCTCTATGTCATTTCATTCACCCACAAGCTATTCCTCTGCAGACTCACATCCACAATGCGGCGCTGGCAGGAGGTGTGGCTGTGGGCGCCCCCTGTTACCTGATCCCTTCTCCTTGGCTTGCCATGGTGCTGGGTCTCCTGGCTGGGCTGATCTCCATCTGGGGAGCCACGTACCTGCAGGTAAGGAGCTGGGCAATGAACACCTGCTGCTTTGGCTTCCACCAGGGTCCAGGCCCCTAGAACATGGCGGGCCATCTTGTAGTGCCAAGGGCTGCATTAGGCAGCCGTTGGCACCTTCTCAGTTTAGCTTCAGAGCTTGGGGGAGGGATCCACCCAAGTCGGGTGGTGCATTTGTTAAGATCTGGGGAGCAAGTGTCAGAACATATGCAAGCTTGCTCAGGAATAGGGGGATTTGTTAGAAGGCTACTGGGGTATCACTGAACCCCAGGACAGGCATGCTGCTGGGAGCCCAGGAATGGCTGGCACCAGGGATGCGAGTCTTGTGGGGAACCCAAGAAGTCCCCGCTCTTCTTTTTTTGCTTTTCCTGAACATCTGCTTTATTCTCACTCTGCAGACTTCCTTCTTCTTCTCCTACTCCACATGGTGGAGTGTCATCTTTCTCTTCAAGAAAGCAGCCAGGTGAAATCTCTTGGCCCCCGTTGCAAATTCTTTGGAGAAGGGGCTCCTTGGTCTAACTTGGATAATGTGCCCATCTTTGGCTGGGTGGGAGGTAGGGCACATCATACATGCAAGTCTGCTGTCCATGAACCCTGTGAATGGGGGTGGGAAGGGCAGCACTCAAAAGAGGGATGCTGGGTTGATAATCCAGGTCACGTCCACTTCTGATTATTTAGTTCTTCTTCTAAGTGGATGGATTTTTCTTCCTTCAATATTCTACATATACTGGTAACATCAGAATGCGCCATTATAGCCGATTTGTTATCACACACTTCTAAGAGAAATATTTAGGAGCAACAGATCTTCATAGGTTTGAAGACCTGATGGAGGAAAAAGGAATAGACTTTTGGGTGACACAAGAAGATGAATTTGGATGAACCGTGGATATTCAGGGAGGCAGTTTCAAACCCAAATAAGGAAGAACTTACCAACAGTTCGATCTGACCAAAAGATGGGGTAGTCTGCTTTTCATCTTTGGAGTGGAAGTGCATGTCTTTTATCTCCTCTGGCTTTGAGATCCTCTGATGAAAGTAGGACGTATTCAGCAAAACGTGTATCACAGGAATTCCCTGGTGGTCCAGCGGTTAGGACTCCAAGCTTTCACTGCCGAGGGCCCGGGTTCAATCCCTGGTTGGGGAACTAAGATCCCACAAGCCACGCGGCGTGGCCAAAAAACATGTATCACAAGTATCATGAGGCTCAGTGTCTGTCACTTGCTCTGTGCCTCAGGTTCCTTGAGTCTATCACTGCGGGAAGGATTCAAAGATGATTCATTGATTTTTCATTCATTCATTCACTCATTCATTCATTCATTCAACACATTTGTTTTAACAGTCTTCCTGCTTCCCAAGCTATAGCGTAGTGAAGGAAATGGACAAATAAACGCAACACAGTGTGTTAACTGCTACTGGAGCACATCTAAGCTGGCCTGAGATGGGTCAGGAAATGCCTCCCAGAGCAGAGAAGGTCTCACCCGAGCATTGACAAAGAACTTATATTAGCCAGGGAAAGAAGTGGGAAATGTACTCCAGGCAGAAGGAACAGTGTGTTCAAAGGCTCAGTGGCAAGAAGAGCATGTGGCCCAACCAGGAAATGGAAAGATGTTCTTTGGGCTGAAGCATAAAGTTCATCAGGGAGTGTGCCTCTCACCATAGCCTTGGGAGATGGCAGGTGCTCAGGAATACCTTCTGGGCGAGTTCAAGAGTCTGAATTTTTATTCCCAAGACAATGAGGATTCTAAGGAGGGAACTAGCCTGATGAAATTTGCATTGGTATCCACATCTGTTGGCTCCCAGCCATCTGGGAGGCCAAGTGATGAAATGGAAGGAGTACTGACTGGGCGTCTAGAGGTGTGGTCAGATTCTTTCCTTTTAATCAGCCATGTAGTCTCTTGGATGGCAGTTAGGTTTGGTCTAGACCAGTGGGTCTCAATCAGTCCCTGGGGACATTTGACAATATCTGGAGACAGTTTTGGTTGACACACCTGGGAGAGGGGTGCTCCTGGCATCTAGAGGGTACAGGCCAGGGGCGCTGCTAAACCTCCTACAGTGCACAGGAGGGCCCCTAGCATAACACAGAATTATCAGCCCCAAATGTGAGTAGTGTGGACAACGGACCAGCATTGGTCACCTGGGACTTTGCTAGAAATGCAGAATCTCAGGCCCCAGACCCACTAAATCCAACTCTGCATTTTAATGAGCTCCCCAGGTGCTGTGAGTGCACATTCAAATCTGAGAAGCACTTATTTAGTTGAGTCCTAATGCCCATCCCCCTGGATACCCTGGATGCCAAGGGTCTGTGAAAGGGTGGGTAAGGAGTATCAGTCCCACATGCAGATCTGCTGATAATGGTGTTTGTTCCCAGGTGTGTCTTCAACGAACGCTGGACCTCCATGACACCTACGGCGTGCAGTATACCTTCGGCTTGCCGGGTCTACTCGGAGGGATCACCAACATTGTGCTGATGGCGCTTCAGGTCAAGTGGACCAAGGTTTCCACGTAGGTCACTTGGCTCAGCCCCTTATCACCCCATCCAGCTCAGGAAGGAGTGTGCCCAGAGCCCCTGGCCGGGGAAGGGGGGGTGGTGCCCAGGGCCGGGCAGTCAGAGGCCTCAGTGAATATTCGTTGGCCAATTTATTCTGAAATTCTGCCCAGCCCCTACTGTGTATGGACTTATCACCTGTCCAGGCCCCTTCTTTCTAAAGCAGGCAGCTTAGGTGCAGGGCAAAGGCAGACAGTCCCGAGTCCTCCCAATTGCAGGCAGAGCAGGCGATCAGGCTCAAGCCAACTGAGCCTGTGTTTCAGTCCCTGGTGGTTTAGGTTGTGGTGAAGTGTACCGTGGGGTCTTGGCCTCTTACTAGCTGGGCCATGCTACCTAACCTCTCTGAGCCTCTGTCACCCGATGGTAAATGAAGATAATGATAATTCCTCCCCTCCTAGGGGTGTTGGGTGCTACTTGAGGCCAGGTACTGTGTGGTTAAGAGGATTTGATATGTTAATGTAGGAAAATGCTGAGTACAGCCCATCCCTGAGACCCAGAGAGGGAAGGAGCTTGGCTAAGGTCACGCAGTGAGGTGGGACCGTGGGTATCCGGACCAGAGTCAGGTCCTGTGCCCCCCAGACAATGGACAGCAATGATCAGAACCCTGGCCATCACCTTCGGGAAGTTATCTTCTTGTTTCTTTCCTTTTTTTTTTTTTTTTTTTTTGCGGTGGGGGGCAGTTGTTTATCTTCTGAATGTGACTCACATATAATGGAAGAGTAACTTGGGCACAGGGATAGATTTTTCCAGATGACCTGAGTTAGTGATAACAATAATAATATTACTGATGACAGTACTGTTTGACTGCTTTCTAAATGCTAGGCATTATGCTAAAATCATTACGTCATCATCTCATTCAATCCTCACAACCACCTGGTGAGGTATTATTAGCTTTCCCTAAGAAATGATACTTCGGGGGAGTTAGCTCTCCAAGGTCATGTGGCTGAAACCTGGCTGTAAAGGTTATGAGCACCTGCGGTGGGTGATGAGAGCTCATCGTTGTGGAGGTATCTCAAAGAAATCATGGAGGTCTGCATCCCTCAGTTCTAACAAAAGAGACGACCATAGCCCCAAATTATAGGAATCTTCTGTGAGCAGGTGAGATATACCTCCATGAGCTGCTTGGGGGTGAAGAGGATCCCATTTGGGGGTGGGGAGGGGATGGTCTGTGTGAAGCAGTGCATCTCTGTAATGGACTCCAATGATGCGCCTGCCACTGCTTCAATAGCTGTGCGACTCTCAGCAAAGCTTTTTCCTCTCTCTGGGCTCCTGAGTTCCCCTCTGTAAAATGAGGGGTTGATCTAGCAGGGTCCTACACTCAGATACCTGTAGGGACCAGGCAGGTAAGGTTAAAACTGAGACCGATGAGGGGAGGAAACTATGGGCATTTGCTCTTCAGTGCCGGGCAGCTAATACCGTGCAGGGTCCCAGGATAAGTGTTGCCAGATCTAATGACTTTTCAAAAGTCAGAAATCCAGAGTTTTGCATGTACTTCCCAAGCATTGGCAAAAGATTCAAAATCACTAGAAACATTGTGTGGGCCAAATTCTGCTCGTGGGCTGCCGACCTGGAACTTCTGCACCACCTACCCTTCTATCCCCCAAATTCTGTGATTCTGTGGCTCTCCTAGAACAGTGGCTCTCAACAGCATCAGCATCACCTGGGAACTTGTTTGAAATACAAATCATACCCCGCCCCAGACCCACACAATTAGAAATCTGGGGGCAGGCCCAGCAGTCTGTTTTAACGAGTCCCCTGTGTGATTCTCATACAAGCTCAAGTTTGAGAACTATTGGCCTATAGCAAAAAAAAAAAAAAAAAAAAGCAAAGCTGTCAACCAGCAGTGTACTGCTAAAGGACGAACAACTGGCTCTCCAGGGAAACAAAGCCCTGACTTAGAGCATTTGCTGATTTCTCCCTGTGGCCAATTTCAAGCCATCAAGGTAACACCCCTGAACGTGGAGTTGAGAAGAGCTGAGAACCATTGGCCTGTGTGTCTGTGTGAGCTGGCTCCAGCACCCGTCCGCAAGCCAATTCTCATCAGGATGAGACAGCTGAGGACCAAAAGTAGTCCTCTCTCCTCTGCGGGAACCTGGCAAAGGGAAGGGCACAGTGACAGCGATGACCCCTCTCGGGGTGGCCTCTGGTCTGCTGGAAGCAAAGGGCACAGGCTTCAGGGACACACAGACCAAGGTCACATTTACCAGTTGTGTGACCTTAGGCATGGTATTCAAACTCTCTTTAAGTCTCAGTTTTCTATCTGTAAAATAGGATAATAAGATCCATGTCCCAGGGCTGCTGTGACGATTCAGCAACATATAATAATTAAAGGGCTCGGGACAGTGCTTGGCATGGAGTAAACACCCAACACATGGCCCCTTTCTTTATGATGGTTACTGATGCTGCTGCCTCCGTAGGAGGGGCATCTGGATGTAGTGGAAAGATGGGGAAAGGACTGAGCTGGCAGTTAGAGCGCTTTCTGGGAAGTGTGGATCAGCTGTTTTATTAGCTCTGTGTCATTGGATGAGTCAGTTGACTTTACATTCATTCCACAAACAATATTTGTCGATTTCCCATTTGGGTGAGCGAATGTAAATCAGTCAGATGCTGTGCTTGGAGGCTGGATGGAGCATTTTTCACAAATTGTGGGATTTTAAAAAAATAAATTTATTTAATTTATTTATTTTTGGCTGCATTGGGTCTTCGTTAAACTGCGCGTGGGCTTTCTCTAGTTGTGGCGAGCTGGGGCCACTCCTCGTTGCGGTGTGCAGGCTTCTCATTTCGGTGGCTTCTCTTGTTGCAGAGCATGGCCTCTAGGCACATGGGGTTCAGTAGTTGTGGCACGTGGGCTCAGTAGTTGTGGCTCACGGGCTGTAGAGCGCAGGCTCAGTATTTGTGGCTCACGGGCTTAGTTGCTCCACGGCATGTGGGATCTTCTTGGACCAGGGCTCGAACCTGTGTCCCCTGCATTGGCAGGTGTACTCTTATCCACTGTGCCACCAGGGAAGTCCCTTGATTGTTTACTTTCTTAATGGTATCTTTTGATGAACAATAGTTTTAATTTTATCATAGTCCAATTTATCATTGTTCCCTCTATGTTTAGCGCCTGTGTGTCATGTTTAAGAACTTTTTGCCTACTGCAAGGTCACACAGGTGTCCTCCAAGGGCCGCTTAATAGTTTAAAGTGAAGCCCTGGGGTTGCTTTGAAGGAGAGACGACAGGCACATATGTCCAAGGGGGTAGGCAGGGGAGATGGGTCTGATGGCCAAGCTGTACCCCATCTCGCCCTGATAGAAATAAAACCTTCATCTTTAATTGCTTAATGAGGAAACTCAGGACTGTGAGAGTTTAAGTGCCTAGGGTCGTGCAGCTAGTAATAGAACTGGGACCTGAACTTGGGTTTTCTGACTTCTACTCTAGTTCATCGTTCATGGGGTCTGAGAACTAAAGTAAGCCAAAGAGGATCTTGAAATCCCTTCTTCCCCTTCTACATGTCTGCATAGCTTTGTGGGAGAATGACAGGAATGTACTGCCTAGGGAGGGGACATTTGTTCTCCTGGTGGCCCTTCCTGACAGCATCACTACTGATGCAATCTTTTCTGTCCCCAATGACCTCTGCGGCCTGATGCCCAAATGTGACCACCTCTGCTTTGTCATTTCTAGGCTTGGCTACCAGATACTCACTGACTCCGGGGCATTCAGCTTCACCATCATTATGGGTGTGGGATCTGGTCTTCTGACAGGTCAGTGTGAGACCATCCTTCTTCCACCATTGTCCAGGGCACAGGGCCTGGGCCTAGACTGCACCTGCCCCATCCCTGGATGTGTATGTGCCCATGCCCTTCCCCCTGAACCCACCCCCTCAGCTCCAGCCAAAGGAGGCAAAGAGCCCAGACCTTGATTAAAAAATAAAGGAACACAGAATTACAAACTTTCATAATTGGAAAGGTCCTCAAAAGTCACCTGGACACTGCAGCCTCTTGAGCCCAGGACTGGTGATTTCATCAAATTTTGCACAGAAGACCAAGGAGACCCTTATGCTACAGAGCTTACCTTTTACTCCCTGAGAACACCTAAATACTATTTTGTTCAGCAAATATTTGTTCAATATCTGCTATGAGCCAGGCACTATTCTTAGGTACTCAGGATACAGCAGTGAACCAAATTCCCTGGCCTCATCGAGTTGACCTTCTAGATGGGGAGGGGGCTTTTCCCATAAACAGAAAAAAATAAAATAAAATAAAATGAATATATATGTGCTATGTCAGATAGTAATAAGCACTATGAAGGGAAATAAATCAGGGTAGGGGGAACGTAGAGTTATTGTGAAGGTGGGCTGCTCTTTTAGAAGGGTGGTAAGGAAGGCCTATCTAAGAAGCTGACTTTTAAGCAAGGACTTGAATGCAAAAAATGAGGGAGATACCATGTGTTAATTTGGGAGAAGAACATTCCATGAAAAGGGACAGCAAGTGCAAAGGCACTGAGGCAGGAGCATGCATTGCATGTTTGGGGAACAGCAAGGATGTCAGTGTAGCTGATGTGGGTGGAGTGACAGGGAGAGTGGCAGGGGTTGAGGATAGAGTGGTAGCAAGGAGCCAGATCATTCTGAGACATGGGAAGGCATTAGAGATCTGTAAACAGAGGACTGATGTTCTTTTGCTTCTGCAATATGACAGACCTGCAAAGAATCTTGGGGAGATACCAATTTGCCAGTCTTACATGCTAGGTGAAAACATGCATTCTGTACAGAACTGCTCACTGTTATTCTACAAGCAAACAGCTTTTATTGGTTAGATTTTCATATATTGTACCTCTAAGCATGGAGTGAATGCCAAATAAGAGACAAAGTAGCATAAGTAGACACTAAGGAGTTGTGTCATCTTGGGCGTGTCACTTTGGGCATTGGCTGGCTTCTCTGTAAAATGAAATGATTATAGTAACTAATCGTATGGCGTCCTTTCAGCTCTGAAACATGTATGAAAGTACTGTTTGGAGTTTTAGAGAGTGAGATTGGCTAGAATTGCTTTAACGTAACAATTGGCCTCAGCTTTCGACAGGGTCTGAGGTGATTAATTAAATACAGATAAGAAAAATGTCTCCAGCCATCACTTTACATTCTATTCGTGGTGGCAGTCCAACCCTGAATAGGGTTGCCAGATTTAGCAAGTGAAAACACAAGGCACCCAATTTGGAATTCAAAAGGAACTGAGCATCTTGTATTTTATCTGGCAGCCCTACACCTGGCCTCTCACACCATTTACCGCTCTCCCCAGCGTGTGGAGGCTTCCTGTGCTTCACTGAAGCCAAGAAAGAGAATAGAGGAAAGACACTCCTATCATTCTTTTAAGAGTTAAGACCAACCAGCTTTCCTCTTCACATGTTGCTTTCCACATGAGGGAGACAGTGATAAAAAAGGACTTGGACAACGGAGGCGGAAAGAGGCCTCCGAGAGGCCAAGATGGCAACAAACTGACCCCCTTAAGCCAACCATTTTACATGTGAAGAGACCCCGTTCCGTGGAGCCCGTCTATAATATATGCACTTATTTAAGAAACCATCTTATCAAGCATAGTTATGGGGTTTCCCAGGTCAGGCAGATTAGAAATAGCAGATTAGACGTGGATAGGTTTCTAGAGGCAAGGCACCCTCGTAGAAGTTAGAAGTGAAAGCAGAGAGCCTAGCAGGAGAAGAGACTTTCCTAAACCCAGTCACAAGAACATGAGAAGCTTGGGCTGCTGGAGAACAGCCGGTAACCTTCAGCAGCTGTAGCCCTTCTCCACGTTACACAGCACATTTCATAAAAGGATGTTCCTAGGAACAGTTCTGATTTTTTTTTTTTAAAGTCTAAATGTGTTCAGTGTTGTCTCATAAGACAAGAAAATATAATAATTTTAGAGGATTTGCATCAGATGAGTAAGCCTCAGCTATCTGGAAAATATATGTAGGCGACAGGGATCATTTCTGAGTAATTCTAGCTAAATGAGGTGTGCTGATTGCACTCTACATGCCAATATCAGTTAAAGGCACACACTATAAGATGAAAATATGAATAAGCACACACCTACTCTTGTTAATCTTACTATTTAATACATTGGGACTGATCATCATTAAAAATACACAGATAAACCTATCAATGGCATTTCCCTGCTTCACATGAAAGGTAAACACTACTTTATGTACTGGAAATTTGGCAGACTTTGAGCGACTGGGGAAGGCATAGGGCCCGAGCTCTCTGGGCGGAGGACGGATGGGATGGGTGAAAAGAACAGGCACAGACGCAAGTTGTTATAAACTACTTTCCTAACAAGTGGAATCTTGAGCTGAGGTCACTGGGACTTTATTGGAACTAGTGAGGATGGCCCTGCAGGGGTGGCTATTTGAGTCGCTCTCCATGGTAGCTTTTGCATTTTAAATAGACCAGCTCTTAAGAGGGGCACCGTCTAACAGGGTCCTTCTATTCCGTCTTGGGAAGTGTGTTAATCCATGACGATCATATACCTCCCTGCGTAACCTAAATCCTTTGGATGTAATTGTTCTTGCCAGTTCCTTTTGAAAGATGTCTATAGAATTAATTAAGCTGGTCCAGGAAGGACAGTGCTTCAATTTGTCTATCTCCTGGTTGTGGAAGAAAAAAGGATTTCTGCTGAGATACCATAGTTGACTTATAATATTTTGATTAATTTTGAGATAACAAATGCAATCATCTAAGTGTGTAACATTTAATTATGAATTTAAACAGGTATGCTCTTAAACCTCAAAATATGGAAGTCACCTCACGTGGTTAACTATTTTAATGACCAAACTTTCTGGAAGGTAAGCGTTTTAACCTATTAATGTCTAAGGTTTTGAGTGAATGAACTTAAAAATATACTGGGTATATATGTTAACTTGGTGTTTATGAGAGTAAAGTAACAAACAAACAAATCCAAGATGTGTGTGTGAGCGTGTGTGCATGTGTGCTTGTGTAAGCATGTGTGCATGCATGTGTGAGCGTGTGTGCATGCGTGCGTGCGTGTGTGTGTTGGTGGAGGGGTGAGGATGTAGTAAATGTTCCCATTTCCCTGATGCCTCTAAATCACTGAGGGTCAGGGATGCGAGAACTGTCACTGGCCACATGTCTCCTCCCCACCTGGAGTCACCAAAGTGGGCGGGCGAACAGTTTGACGTGAAGGTGATGGAATCCTGCAGTGCAAGAGCCAGAAGGACCATAGGGGCCAGAGAGTCCAATCCCCTCACTTGATAGACCTCCAAGTGGAGCCACGAGTATCCAAGTTCTCACAGGGACTGAGTGGCACAGCTGAAGAAATTAGAGCTAGTGGACACGAGAAAACTTGCAGCATAGGTGTCTGGGGTTATTTAGTCAGGGGACATAAAGTTCAAACACCTCAGCTGCTGCTGAGGGTCTGTGTGATATTGTAGTGTTTGTTGTCATGACTGGGCTAGAAAGGAGGTCAGGGCTCATTCCCTGAAACCCCACTGCCCTCCTCCCCTTAACCTACACTCACAGTTCACAAAGCATTCTGATGTGTGTCACCTTAGGTAATCTTCCAATTGATGCTGAGGTTGGCTGGGCAAGCAGGGACCCATATTGCCAAGTTATAAATGGGAAGTGGGGGCCGACAGAGGGCAGGCTAATGCCCAGCATCATGCCTTTGTGAGTGGAAGCAGTCCTTCTGAGTCCCAGGCCAACCCTTTCTCCACCCAGCAGGCCAAGATACTGACCACTAAAGGGACAGAGAACCAGCCTTACTATAGGCCTTGGCATTTGTGTCTGTAGGGGCGAAACAGAGAGAACCTACCAAGAAAACCCACCTCGTCTCCCTTTCCTTCATCTCCGCGCTCTCTTTCCTCCTCTTCCTCTTGAAACAACTTTCTAGAGGTATACTTGACAATGAACTGCACATATTTGAAGCATACATTTTGATACATTAAACATGTTTATACGCCTATGAAACCATGACCGCAATAAAGGTAAGAACATATCCATCACCACCAAACATTTCCTCCTGACTCTTTGAATCTGCTCCCTCCTGACTCCACTCTGTTCCATCCCCAGGCCACCACTGAACTGCTTTCTGTCCTATAGATTAGCTTACATTTTCTATAATTTTATATAAATGGAAGCACACGGCATGTACTCTTCTTCGTCTGGCTTCTTTTTTTTTTTTTTAACATCTTTATTGGGGTATAATTGCTTTACATGTCTGGCTTCTTTTGCTCAGTGTAATTATTCTGGGAGTCATCCACGTTGTTGTGTGTAATCTGCCTCATCTTGCACCAGCTTCTCTCTATATGGCTTCTCCCAACAGCTAGTCTCTCCCAGTCCCCTGCAACTATTCTTGCCCCTTTAGCAGAAACAGGGTGATCTAGTGAAAGGATTCAGAATATTGGCTTCATCCATCCATTCATTCCACAAGTGCTCATTGAGCAACTATTATATACCAAGCACTCTGCTCATTAATGAGAGATACCACAAATAGGACAAATATCCAGCTGAATTATTTGAGTTGCAATAAATACTTGCTGAACAAATGAAGGAAATCTGAGGAACCCCCGCCCCCAACACTAGCCCCTTGCAGCAGCAGGTGAAATGGAGATTGTGTCCCCGGAATAAGAAGACCTGGATTCTAGTCACCATACTGCAAGGTCTGATGTAGGCAAGACCCTTGACCTCTCTCACTGGTAAAATAAGAACAGTAACCTTCGTTCTACCTCACTGGGTTGTTTTGAAGACCAGGTGGGGTCATAACATATGTGACCACATTATGTAATATGCAAACTGCCATGTGAACGTGAAAGTTTATTACTAGGGGTTTAGACAACCACAAAGGAATGTGTAAGCCTAACAGCTATCATTTATTGCAAGCCTATTGTTTCCGATTCTGTGCTGGACGCTTTTCAACATTATCTGATTTTATCCTCGCAAAAACCCTGCGTAAGAATAAGTCTCCCCGTCTGCAGATGAGGAGTAACTTGTCCAAAATGACAGACCTAGTAAATGGAACAGGAGGAATTTGAATCGGTGTCTGTTTGGCTCCAAAGACACAAAATGTATGTGTTGTGGGCAGCTACTGGAGAATGGTTATGTCTCCCCTCATCTTCTGATGTATATTTTTTTTTACAGCTGAGTAGAACTATTGATTCAGCAGTGTAACACTTATAGCTTGCATTTAAAAAGCAAGAATACAAACTTCCAAAGCTGATAAATCCAGAGGTGATTTTTTTCTTTTTTTGGTAAACCATCCAAAAAGACATTTTAAACATTATGGAATGCCCCTTATTGTGCGTCATAGAAGCAGACTACTGGGGGTTGGAAGGGACATTCCTTCACTGGTTGCCCAGACCATGCTCAGCACTTCCTGGGATGGGCACTCACCACCCCACAAGAACACCCATGCCATCCTTGGATGATTTTATTAAGATGTACTCGTTCATTCACTCATTATTAATTCCATAAATATATTAGCTAATATGTGATCAATATTGTATGAAGAGCTGGGGAGACACATCTAAATAAAATTTAGTTCTAGGTCTTAAGGAGCTGCATGTACTAACCCTTTGTCTTCTTGGAAATTACAGTGATCCTCACCCAGATACTGATTTACAAAAATCCAATTTATAATTTTTCATATGTCTTCTGCCTTCACTAAGAGGATAAATTCTTTCAACTTTTAATTTCAATTTCATAAACCATGGATTTTATTTCATGCTTTCCAAGGCACAAGGACCCACTGACATCCATTTATTAAAATGAAGAAAGGAACTTTGTTTTGCGAGTCTCCCATGGACAAGCCCCTGTTCTGATTATTGTGTGGATGCAAACAGAGAAAATAGGGGTCTAAGCACTTAGAAGAACTGGATCTTTACCTGTGCACAGCTCTATCTATTAGGTACTAAATAAGTAACCCTGGCAGTAGCTGCTGGTCGAACCAGTGGAGGCAGAGGTCACAAGCTTGGGGAGGTCAGGATTCGCTGGACGTGGCTAAGTGACAGAAACTGGAAGACATTCCAAGAAAGGGGAGGATTGAGAGCAAACACAGGAGAAGCATGAAGCAACTGGCTCAGGGGCGAGTTGGTGAAGAGGAGGATGAATGGTGGGCAGAGTCACTTGAATCATCCTTCAGGCGATGGGAAGCTCCCAAGGTTTACGTGGGGAAATGGTACCATGAAATGAATGTTTCAGGGGTGAGCAGTATGACAGGGTTAAGCACGTAGGACGGATTCTGAAAGGACTGCGGTACACTCAAGGTCATCCGCTGCTTTCTGAACACGTATTTGTAGTTTATTTTTTACAGGATTGTATTGCCAAAAAATTTAAACACCACCACTGTTTTGGCACAAAAACACGACAAAATGTGTTGAGTTCCTCTTGCTGTTTTATGCAAAACAGTATAGCCTTGTCACACTGGTGTCACCCCTGCTTCTGATTTAAAATAGATGTTCTAGACACACAGTAAGGGTCCAAAAAATGCTCGTTCTGCCCAAATGAGGAGAGCCGGTTTTTAAAGCAAAGTAGGAAGACAGATCAGGAGCCTGCTGATTCCTCCCCTTTGGGAGAGGCCCAGTGGAAACAGCCTTATCTGGGCGGCAGATCTGAACTGAGTCCTAGCTCACCCACCACAGGCTGGTGCCCTTGGGCAAGTCACTTTACTTCTGTGGGGTGGAGGGGAGGCTCAGTTCCTTCATTTGTGAAATGAGATCAAATTCGAGGTTCTGGAGTCAGACAGATCTGGGTTCTACCACCTCTAGCTCTGTGATCTCTGAAATGGAGATCTCTCACTAGGTTGTTGGAAGGATTTAAGGGAGGTTAACATGTGTGAAATGTTAGCACACTGATCCATAGAAAACACCGCATAAACTTTAGCTGCTCTGATCTCTGGTTCTAGAATTCTGTGACCCAAGGCTACTCAACATGCAGTGATGTTGTATGGCAGGGTACCATATGGCACAACCAAAGAACTGAGGATTGATTTACTTAGCTTGCAGAAGAGAAGACCCAAGGGAGACCTAAGAACAATCTTCAAACACTTGAGAGACTGTCCTGTAGAAGAGGGAAAAGATTTTTTTTCTATGCTTCTCCAAAGAATTTAACTAGTCCCAGTGGGTGATGCAGTATAAATTGCTAACAATTTGAACTGTCTGCAAAACGGAATAAACTACTTCATGTGGTAGTGAGTCTCCTGTCACTGAAGGTGTTCAAACAAAAGCCAGGTGACCACTAATGATCCATGTAAAGAGCTATATGAAATGAGATCTACCTATCTAAGAGATCTTCCAATTCAGATTTTATGAAAGAACTTCTAAGACCTTTGTGATGAAACAACATTTTGGGCAACATAAGTTTCAAAAGATCAAGCCAGAATCAATATGTGTACAATATTAAGCATATAATAAGGCTTCATCTGTAATAAAAAATGTTTGCTTTCCTTTTACAGTTTCCACATTTGGCTGTTGGATATTAAGCGAAAGCATCCAAGAAAAACAAGGGCTGTTTGAAAACAACTTCTTTTCACTGTTGCCCATTTTTGTGTGTGTGCGACACTCATTACAGCAAAGTCTCATGTACAATGAAACAGGTCAGAGATAGATTTGATATTAAAAATAAAAGACTAAAAACATAAGGGATAATTTTATATTATAATAATTTTAAATAATTATGTTTGGTTTCATGAAAGATAATGGTATCATTATTTTCTTGGGTGCAGACACACAGTTCACAAAATTAAGGTTTTGGTTCAATTTTATTGACAATTTAGATCCTTTCTTGCGCTTAGTAAAGTATTAAGCTATCAGTTAACTCATCTACATCAGCAAAGCAGATGATATAAAACAGGGGAAAACTAAGAACTCACTTAGATTTAGCCCTTGCAGACACTGTGCTTTTATTCCAGTGGTTTTACAAGGAGTTCCTACTCCCTGAGCATATCCTGAATTTAACTGTGGGGAAGACATTCGTGGTCAAAGGTGGAGATACACTGCCTCAAGATTTAAAAACTAGTTCTACGACCTTGCGGAAATCATTTAAATTGCCATGGTCCGGGTTCCCTTATCTGTAAGAAGAGAAGGTGAACTTCAACCCCTAAGATCGCCTCCACTTCTCACATCCTGTGGATCTAAAACCTCACCAGGAGTGATTTGCTGTGAGATGAGAACAACACAGCCGTTTCTTTGAATAGCTGATGGCCAGGCAACATTCAAATTGTACACACTGGGAGAAAACGATGGCTGACATAGAAAGGGGACCACTGGGACCTCCCTGGTGGTCCAGTGGTAAAGACTCCGCCTTCCAATGCGGGGGACGAGGGTTCGATCCCTGGTCAGGGAAGATCCCACATGCCACGGGGTAACTAAGCCCGTGCACCACAACTACTGAGCTCGCGTGCCTCAACTAGAGAGCTCGCGCACTGCAATGAAGATCCCGCGTGCCGCAACGAAGATGCAGCTAAATAAATAAATTAATTAAATTAAGTAAATAAATAATAAACTAAATTTAATAAATTAAAAATATAAATAATAAATAAACATAAAAATAAATAAATACTAAAAAAAAGGACCACAATTTAAATCTAAGTGATATTTGGCATTTAATGAATGGCTAATTGTAGCAAGTTTTATGAAAGAAAACATTTCAAGCTTTAGTTCTGAAGAATATGTATCCCACAGTTAGCTAGTTTATTAAAGAAAAAAAAAATTCCCATTTTGCCAAAGTGGGGAGCCTGGGGGATAACAGAATTCCAAAGAGGAACAGACTAAGAATTCCTAGTAGTTAACATTTGTCATTATAATTGACCCTGCTGGTCTATCTTGAGCTTAGTGGTTCAGTACAGAGATACAATGAAATGGAATCCAATTTATTATCAAACCGACAACAGAATTAGTCGTGTGAGTAAAGACCAGAGTCAAGTCCCTATCCTCTTCCTCTTTCCTTCCATGGTGGCTGTGGAGTGATTGTCAGCATCCCACCAGGACCAGGTATCACAGCTGAGTTATTACTCACCCCCTTCCCCCCCGCCAATCACTACCACTGAAGGGACACTTTTGAGGAGACTGGAGGCAGGATTGTGGGGCTACTCTCTTTCAACATGTTCACTCATCCCTTGGGAGATGCTCAATGGTTACTTACACTGAAATATTTACAGAATTTTTGGCAAAACCATATAAACCAAACGCAAAGTATACTGAGAAATAATTCTGACCACTGAATAGTTTTTTAAAAACAACAATATGTTTATATTTCATTTAACATTTGACACAGAAGAGGCCACATTTAAATAAACACATTAAATCTTCAGAGAACTTTAACTGCAGTTTTGCACCTTGGATATGACAAATACTCATATAAGATGCCTCCATAATTTCTTTTGTGATTTATTTTTATTTTTACAAATTATACCATGATAAAACATAATAAAAATTTCTCATATGAAATACTTCTAACATGTTACAAGTTAATCAAATGCATACCACAATAGATTTTGCTGTTGTTGTTGTTGTTTAAATAGGGAGCTCTCATGATTTTAGTATTATACAAATTTAAGTTGAGATTACACTCAGAAAGAAGTTTAGAAAATGGCATTACAAAAGACTGGGAGTGAGCAGTGAAAATAAAAACCAAACCCATGCAGGACTTCTCTGCAGTAATAAATCAGATGTTTTCACTGCCACAAGTCTTCAGTGCGGCCAAACTTAAAAATGAGTCCTCTGTGAATAAAATAAGAAACATCATATGACTAGCTGAGTTTGGTAAAAGAAAGACTGTGTGAGATTTAGAATCGTGGGAAACTAACAATAAAGAATAATTGATGAGTTGTATGGAAAAAACTCATGGGATGTATCAGAACAGAAACTGATCATTCTAAGGTAGTAAATTCTTTCACTGTGCTCAGCTGTGCTATTTACCACTAGCTTCCCTGCATCCTTAACTTCTAAGTGTGGAGACATATGTCCCTCCTAAAAAGTTAACCAATGTTTAGCATGTAACCATTATATGTCTGATTTTATCTAATTCATTCAACAAGCCTTTTTTTCTTTTAACGTCTTTATTGGAGTATAATTGCTTTACAATGGTGTGTTAGTTTCTGCTTTATAAAAAAGTGAATCAGCTATACATATACATATATCCCCATATCTCCTCCCTCTTGAGTCTCCCTCCCACCCTCCCTATCCCACCCCTCTAGGTCATCACAAAGCACCGAGCTGATCTCCCTGTGCTATGTGGTTGCTTCCCACTAGCTATCTATTTCACATTTGGTAGTGTATATATGTCCATGCCACTCTCTCACTTTGTCCCAACTTACCCTTCCCCCTCTCCAGATCCTCAAGTCCATTCTCTACATCTGAGTCTTTATTCCTGTCCTGCCCCTAGGTTCTTCAGAACCATTTTTTTTTTTTTAGATTCCATGTATATATATGTTAGCATACGGTATTTGTCTTTCTCTTTCTGACTTACTTCACTCTGTATGACAGTCTCTAGGTCCATCCACCTCACTACAAATAACTCAATTTCGTTTCATTTTATGGCTGAGTAATATTCCATTGTAATATGTGCCACATCTTCTTTATCCATTCATCTGTTGATGGACACTTAGGTTGCTTCCATGTCCTGGCTATTGCAAATAGTGCTGCAATGAACATTATTGTACATGTATCTTTTTGAATTATGGTTTCTCAGGGTATATGCCCAGTAGCGGGATTGCTGGGTCATATGGTAGTTCTATTTTTAGTTTTTTAAGGAACCTCCATACTGTTCTCCATAGTGGCTGTATCAATTTACATTCCCACCAACAGTGCAAGAGGGTTCCCTTTTCTCCACACCCTCTCCAACACTGTTTGTAGATTTTGTGATGATGGCCATTCTGACTGGTGTGAGGTGATACCTCATTGTAGTTTTGATTTGCATTTCTCTAATAATTAGTCATGTTCAGCATCCTTTCATGTGTTTACTGACAGTCTGTATATCTTCTATGGAGAAATATTTTTTTGAGGATTTTTGCATCTATGTTCATCAGTGATACTGGCCTGTAGTTTTCTTTCTTTGTGACATCTTTGTCTGGTTTTGGTATCAGGGTGATAGTGGCCTCATAAAATGAGTTTGGGAGTGTTCCTCCCTCTGCTATATTTTGGAAGAGTTTGAGAAGGATAGGTGTTAGCTCTTCTCTAAATGTTTGATAGAATTCGCCTGTGAAGCCATCTGGTCCTGGGCTTTTGTTTGTTGGAAGATTTTAAATCACAATTTCAATTTTAGTGTTTGTGATTGGTCTGTTTATATTTTCTATTTCTTCCTGGTTCAGTATCAGAAGGTTGTGCTTTTCTAAGAATTTGTCCATTTCTTCCAGGTTGTCCATTTTATTGGCATAGAGTTGCTTGTAGTAATCACTCATGATCCTGTGTATTTCCACAGTGTCAGTTGTTACGTCTCCTTTTTCATTTCTAATTCTATTGATTTGTCTTCTCCCTTTTTTTCTTGATGAGTCTGGCTAATGGTTTATCAATTTTGTGTATCTTCTCAAAGAACCAGCTTTTAGTTTCATTGATCTTTGCTATTGTTTCCTTCATTTCTTTTTTATTTATTTCTGATCTGATCTTTATGATTTCTTTCCTTCTGCTAACTTTGGGGGTTTTTTGTTCTTCTTTCTCTAATTGCTTTAGGTGTAAGGTTAGGTTGTTTAATTGAGATGTTTCTTGTTTCTTGAGGTAGGATTGTGTTGCTATAAACTTCCCTCTTAGAACTGCTTTTGCTGCATCCCATAAGTTTTGGGTTGTCATGTTTTTCTGTTTGTTTGTTTTTTTGCGGTACGCGGGCCTCTCACTGTTGTGGCCTCTCCTGCTGCGGAGCACAGGCTCTGGATGCGCAGGCTCAGCAGCCATGGCTCACGGGCCCAGCCGCTCCGCTGCATGTGGGATCTTCCCGGACCGGGGCACGAACCCGTGCATCCGCAGGCGGACTCTCAACCACTGCACCACCAGGGAAGCCCAGGTTGTCGTGTTTTCATTGTCACTGTCATTTTCATTGTCATTTGTTTCTAGGTATTTTTTGATTTCCTCTTTGATTTCTTCAGAGATCTCTTGGTTACTTCGTAGTGTATTGCTTACACTCCATGTGTTTGTATTTTTTATAGATTTTTTCCTGTAATTAATATCTAGTCTCATAGCGTTGTGGTCAGAAAAGATACTTGATAGAATTTCAATTTTCTTAAATTTACCAAGGCTTGATTTGTGACCCAAGATATGGTCTATCCTGGAGAATGTTCCATGAGCACTTGAGAAAAGTGTATTCTGTTGTTCTTGGATGTAATGTCCTATAAATATCAATTAAATCCATCTTGTTTAAAGTATCATTTAAATCTTGTGTTTCCTTATTTATTTTCATTTTGGATGATCTGTCCATTGGTGAAAGTGGGGTGTTAAAGTCCCCTACTATGATTGTGTTACTGTCGATTTCCCCTTTTATGGCTGTTAGCATTTGCCTTATGTATTGAGGTGCTCCTATGTTGGGTGCATAAATATTTACAATTGTTACATCTTCTTCTTGGATTGATCCCTTGGTCATTATGTAGTGTCCTTCTTTGTCTCTTGTAATTGTCTTTAAAGTCTATTTTGTCTAGTATGAGAATCGCTACTCCAGCTTTCTTTTGATTTCCATTTGCATGGAGTATCTTTTTCCATCCCCTCACTTTCAGTCTGTATGTGTCCCTAGGTCTGAAGTGGGTCTCTTGTAGACAGCATATATACGGGTCTTGTTTTTGTTATCCATTCAGTCAGTCTATGTCTTTTGGCTGGAGCTTTTAATCCATTTACATTTAAGGTAGTTATCGATATGTATGTTCCTATTAATATTTTCTTAATTGATTTGGGTTTGTTATTGTAGGTCTTTTCCTTCTCTTGTGTTTCCTGCCTATAGAAGATCCTTTAGCATTTGTTGTAAAGCTGGTTTGGTGGTGCTGAATTCTCTTAGCTTTTGCTTGTCTGTAAAGGTTTTAATTTCTCCGTCGAATCTGAATGAGATCCTTGCTGGGTAGAGTAATCTTGGTTGTAGTTTTTTCCCTTTCATCACTTTAAATATGTCCTGCCACTCCCTTCTGGCTTGCGGAGTTTCTGCTGAAAGATCAGCTGTTAACCTTATGGGGATTCCCTTGTATGTTATTTGTTGTTTTTCCCTTGCTGCTTTTAGTATTTTTTCTTTGTATTTAATTTTTGATATTTGATTACTATGTGTCAGTGTGTTTCTCCTTGGATTTATCCTGTATGGGACTCTCTGTGCTTCCTGGACTTAACTATTTCCTTTCCCATACTAGGGAAGTTTTCAACTATAATCTCTTCAAATATTTTCTCAGTCCCTTTCTTTTTCTCTTCTTCTTCTGGGACCTCCGTAATTTGAATGTTGGTGTGTTTAATGTTGTCCCAGAGGTCTCTGAGACTGTCTTCAATTCTTTTCATTCTTTTTTCTTTATTCTGCTCTGTGGTAGTTATTTCCATTATTTTATCTTCCAGGTCACTTAACCATTTTTCTGCCTCAGTTATTCTATTGATTCCTTCTAGAGAATTTTAAATTTCATTTCTTGTGTTGTTCATCACTGTTTGTTTGCTCTTTAGTTCTTCTAGGTCCTTGTTAAACATTTCTTGTATTTTCTCCATTGTATTTCCAAGATTTTGGATCATCTTTACTATCATTGCTCTGAATACTTTTTCAGGTAGACTGACTATTTCCTCTTCATTTGTTTGGTCTGGTGGGTTTTTACCTTGCTCCTTCATCAGCTGTGTGTTTCTCTGTCTTCTCATTTTGCTTAAGTTACTGTGTTTGGGGTCTCCTTTTTGCAGGCTGCAGGTTTGTAGTTCCTGTTGTTTTTGGTCTCTGCCCCCAGTGGCTAAGGTTGGTTCAGTGGTTGTGTAGGCTTCCTGGTGGAGGGGACTGGTGCCTGTGTTCTGGTGGATGAGGCTGGATCTTGTCTTTCTGGTGGGCAGGACCACATCCAGTGGTGTGTTTTGGGGTGTCTGTGACCTTATTATGATTTTAGGCATCCTCTCTGATTTTGGGTGGGTTTGTGTTCCTGTCTTGCTAGTTGTTTGCCATGGAATGTCCAGCACTGTAGCTTGCTGGTCCTTGAGTGGAGCTGGGTCTTAGCGTTGAGATGGAGATCTCTGGGAAAGCTCTCGCCGTTTGATATTATGTGGAGCTGGGAGATCTCTGGTGGGCCAATGTCCTGAACTCGGCTCTCTCACCTCAGAGGCAAAGGCCTGACACCCGGCCAGAGCACCAAGACCCTGTCAGCCACACGGCTGCTGCCATTTTCTCCCGGCCAACAAGCCTTTTTTAAGTCGAGGTGCTAGGTGCTAGAAGCTAGGGCTATAAAAGTAAAGATACAGTCCCTGCTTTCAAGTTGCTCATGTTCTTGATGACACAGTGTGGTAGTATAGGGGGTGGGGGTGGGGAGACACATATATATCACATGTTAAGGGAGCAGAGAACATATGGGAATTTATTTTGCCTGAATATGTTAGAAAAGGATTTACAGAGGAAGTAATATTAGATGAGTTTTGAAGGATAAGCAGGAGTTTGAATGGGAGGTTGGGAGGAACAGGAGCTAGTGGGATGATGAAGGAAGATGTTTCAGGGAGAGGAAAAGGAAAAGTAGATCAAAAGGCAAAGAGGAATACAAGACCATGGGGCCTCAGGACAAGCCCAGGAGATGGATGTGTCAGGAAATGCCCTCACAGAGCTTACACTCTAGGTTTTAGTTTGGGAAGTATCTATAGTTGTCTTCAAGGCTTCAGTTTAAGAGGGCAGAGTGGAATTATATGCAAATGTATACACACACACATATATATATTTCAATATAAATATCTGTGGTGTAGTAAAGCAGCGGAGAGTCCAATATGGCAAGTATAGTTTAAGAATCAAGGAGGATGAGGAACGGCAGTGGCCGGATTTGGTAAGCCAACTGATCAGGGTGGCAAATTGCCCACAGGGGCCTTCGGTGCCTTAGATGAGTCAAGGGGGCAGGCACCAGCCTGTGATCTACTAAAGGGGCAGCTGGTCCTCGGGCCCAGGCAATGCATGAGATGGGATTATGCAGAGATGCGTCCTCCATCAAAAGAAACAACTTTAGCTCCAGCGGATTGTTGCTGAGCAGGGCCCAGGGTTGTCAGATCCTCTAGTTTTTCAAGAAAGGCCCCAAATTCCAATTTTTGATGAAATCTCTTGATATTTAAATGTCAGCTCAATAAAACAAAAAATACTGCATAGGTTAAGTAAAACAGAATTGTGGGCAGAATTTGGTTGGATGGTCATTAGTGGTGACCTCTTCTGTAGACAGCTCCGAGTTTTGAAAAATTTTAAAACAGGACATGACAGGCTTAGAGCTTTGTTTTAGAAGGAAACCTGACATAGGAAAACTGGATCCAAGAGAGGTATCAGTCAAGGATGTGAAGTGCTCAGGAAGGGATAAGGACGACCAAACATAACAATGGAAATAGACAAAAAGAGAACAGGTTTAAGACAATTCAGAAGCAGACTCATCATCAGGGCTTGGATGTGGGCAGTAAGTGCAAGGGAGAAATGAAGAGAGGAGTGGACGCTTCAATGACATCTGCTGGTTTTCATATCTGTTTTCCAATCTCCAGTGTATACTCAAGGTTAAACCCTCAATCAAAATGGTTGATTTAAAACAGGTTTCATAGGGAATTCCCTGGGGCTCCAGTGGTTAGGACTCTGCGCTACCACTGCAGGGGGCCCAGGTTCGATCCCTGGTGGGGGAACTAAGATCCCGCAAGCCTAGCAGCACGGCCAAAAAATTAAAAAAACAGGTTTCATAGGCCTTTATAAAGGTAAACACCTGAGTGTTTTCTGATGAAAACAAAAATGCAACCAGGAAAAAAAAAGTGCAACCAGAAAGTCATCTATACCCTCTCTTGGAAGTATATGAATTTCTCTTTATAAAGGATTTCATAAACCTCCAAAAAGTGATTTGATCTCTGCTCTTCCAAGTAATATCAAACCTACTGCTGCAAAAAAAGAAAAACCAAAGTTGGGTATTAGGGACCCTACTCTCCAGAGAGCTTAAAGAGATGTGGTAACTTCAGCACACTAGTCACCAGATGTAAACTATAATCTCAATAGTTTCTTGGGCAAGAGCCAGTCCCTCCTACATTGTCAGATGGTCACCTTTGGTACTGACATCTGTTTCTGAAACAGTAATTTCTAAGTGTTGCTGAGAATTGTTCTGTTATAAATCAAAATGGTAGGCAATCTGCTACAACTATTCTAACAATGGTGTCTATTAGTTGAATTTAATTTCGATTTGCTTACAGTATTTTCACAAAACCAAATTAGTTTTTAGACTTAATAGATAGAAGAGTAATAAATGAGAAATTAACTAAACTCGTTGCATAGAAAAGTAATTTATTATAACTAATTTGAGACAATGACAAGTCATTGATCGGTTTCCAAGGTTTTGTGAAATGTGCTAACTACTATATGAACTTAACATGTTTCTTCCCTCATTGGAAAAGATAAAAGTTTCCCACAAATCTTCTCTCAATCCTCTGGCTCCTCCCTGCTGTGACAGAGTAACTTCTCTGCCAAAACCAGCATCTCAAGGTAGAACTTACTTTATCCTCTACCTCTGCCAGAGAAAATAATGATTAAAATAAAGAAGGCTGCTGTTTGCCCTTCCTTGGCTGGTTCTCGTAAATCCCCTCCCTACCACTCCGTCCTGAAGCTTTTCTAACCCCTGCCTCTGACCCTGTTACACTGCCTTCCTTTGGCTGAAGTTGTGGGGCACTGAATTCCCCCGAGCACCTCTAACCCTGTGGAGATACTGGAGTAGTGAGCTCCGGGTGCCTGGTCCTTCTTTAAAGATGCCCAAGCCTTAGCATTGCAGCTTGAAAGGAAAAGAAATCATAAATATCAACACTGTCCCTCTCATAAACACATGCTACATTACCCTATAAAATAACAAACTTACCCATATTTACCAAATTTGCATAACCTGTGGAGTGAGGTTTGTTCACTTTGTATTTTTCAAGTACAGTGTTATACTAAGCAACTGGTTGAAGATTCAGCAAAAGGAGAAAATGTCAATTAAATTCATTCCAAATTTCAAATTTCACCCTCATAGTAGCTGGAGACTGAACTTTGAAGTCAGATAGCCTGAATTTCAGCCACATGATCTCAAACATGAGCTCTGTGCCTTGTTTCTCACATATAAAATGGTGATAATAATGGAGCCACCTTCCGAGTTGTGTTGGGGATTAACTGAGAGCACACATGTAACACTAAGATGATGCCTTGCCCATAAAAAGTGCTCAATAAACTTTGGTCATTATTATTTTCTGCACAAAAATCAATGGCCTTTTTTTTTTGCGGTACGCAGACCTCTCACTGTTGTGGCCTCTCCCGTTGCGGAGCACAGGCTCCGGACGCGCAGGCTCAGTAGCCATGGCTCACGGGCCCAGCTGCTCCGCGGCATGTGGGATCTTCCTGGACCGGGACACGAACCCGTGTCCCCTGCATCGGCAGGCGGACTCCCAACCACTACGCCACCAGGGAAGCCCTGGCCTAACATTTTTTAAAAACCCTTTGGGTTTTTTCCACTAGTTTCAAGATGCAAGGTATGACCCGAAGAGGCTGTGGATCTTGCCACATGTAAGTTCACATTTTTCTTATTTCTAAACTGATTTTATAAAATTGCAAAAATGCTTTGTGGTAGAATGGAAAAAGTGTGAATACCAACTGCTGACTATTATTAAAGGGCAACTGTTAGCATTTCATGAGTGGTTCGAGTAGATATGGGGCATCTATTTCCTTTTAGGAGGTGGGTGGGAAGGGACAGGGAAGGAAAAGTCCTAGAATAGACTGTCCTAGAATATACAGCATATAAAGAAGATACAGAATATAAAGGTTTTTTTTAAAACCTTTTTTGGATTAAGGACATCTTTGAAAATCTGATGAAAGCCACAGACTCTCTTCCCAGAAACAAGCAGAAAAACCAATGTCTTGCACACAGAAACACCTGGTGGTTTCCAATCTTTAGAAGCCTACCCATGGAAAGGAAGTTAAGAACTCCTGATACACAGGATAAAGAGAAGTTTTTGTTGTTGTTGTTGTTTTGGGGGGGAGGGGTTGAGTGGGAGGTCAGGGATAGGGGAAAGAGCAGGCCCTAAGTGTTCAGGAAAGAATGAACATTAGAAAAGACTAGTGATAAAAGTATTAAGCTCTTAGCAATCTTTCAATTTGTCATTGCATCAGAAGGATAAAAAAAGGTCAGGGCTTTTCCTCTACCCCTCAAATGTCACAAATTCTTGTGACACCAAGGATAGTAAGAACCATAAAATGCATTCAGAAACAAAATTTTAAGAAGAAATGATTTTAAGCAGGCTTTCATTAAAAGCAACTGTTAGAAATACAGATTTTAAATGAATGGTGCCAGTGTTATGTAACTAAATCTACACAAATCACAGTTCTTCGTTAAAGGGGAGGTGGTGGTGATTTAAAAAATCGATGTATGTTCCCAAGGTGGGCAGCAAGCCAACCCACGTAGTACAAATATCTTTCTCAGTCTCGTTCTTCGTATTTTATGACACTAACATGGGGAAGGGGCATTAGACGGGGAAATTAAGCAACTAAATATAGTAAATGACATAAAATAGACCATAATTTAAAAAAAAGATAGGATGAAGAATGCAAAACAAACTTACCCAAAAAAGATGAAGGCATTTTGGAAAAATACAGCAATTCCAGGGTATACTACGGCTTTTTCTGTAAAAGTAATTGTAACATTTAGAGGTTTATGATCTCAACACATTGTTTCTGATAAACTGGTGAATATGTTTTCCTGCCTAACATAAGTGATTTTTCTGGCAACTATGGCTGGTGTGAGCATTAAATGACACAAGACATACGACAGAGTGTGGCGCTGGTGGCCTCCTTCACTTATTTAACAAATACTGAGTACATATTACGTGCCAGCACCGTTCAACGTGCTGAGGACACTGCAGTACACAAAATAGGCAAAGTGTCTGCCTTCGCGGAGCTAGAGAATACCAAGAATAAATAAGGAGCAAAAGCAGGAAAGGTATAGGAAATGTAGTGAATGATGATATTTTATACAGGTGGCCAGAAAAACCACATGAGAAGGTGACACTGGCATAAGGACACGAAGAAGGAAGTGGGGGCAGGAGCCATGCAGAAGCAGCAGAACAACAAGTGCAAAAGCCCTGGGGTGGGAGTGGTCTGGTACATTAGAGGAATGGTCACGTGGGCCAAAGAGAGAAAAGCAGGAGACAGATCAGAGAAGTACGAGGGGCAGGCAGGCTGGGAGGTACAGATCCTCTAGAGCCTTGCAGTAATGGTGAGGACTTTGATTTTCACTCTGGGTGAGAGGAAAAGCCATTGGAGGGTTTTGAGCAGAAAAGTGACCTGAGCTGACACATTTCAATAGGATCCTGCTGGTTGCTGTGCTGACAGTAGACTAAAGGGAGGAAGGGGAGAAACAGAAACCAGTGAGGCGGCTGTTTTAAGAAATCAGGCCACAGACTATAATGGATTGAACCAGGGTGGGAGCCATGGAGAAGGTAAAAAGTGGTCAGATGCAAGACCACTTTTTTAAATAGCAGAATCAACAGGATTTGCTGATGGACTGGGGTGTGTGGGATGTGAGAGAAAGAGGTGTCATCCTTGACAGGCCTTAACCACCCAGGTTTTGGGCTTAAACACCTGGATGGAGAAAGCTGCCCCTAACTAAGATGGGCAAGACTGCCAGAGGACAATTTTGTCCCCATTTTATCCTCGACTGAGTTGAAATTCTCATAAATTTCTACTATTGGAACTGTTAATCATCACTGCCTAATTAACAAACTGAGGCATGATGAAAAGATGAATAGCAACTTTTTGTCATAATAGTTTTAAATTAATCTGATTACCATAGCCACTGGTTTGTACAGGCCTTCTCTACTAGAAGGCCACATTAAATATTCCACATTATACAACTATTGACACTAGAATGACTCATAAAGATCCTATATAAAGGCAACTTTATAAAACTCCAGATCTGCTGCTAATAATTCTCAAAGCATAACCTGGCTTCAGAAGCCTTTAGGAAAATAACTTAAAAGTCTATGAGATGAACACATTCCTACAAAAAGGGGCTCTGTATTAATAGCTGTATCTAGGAAAGAAGAATTATCAGTAATTTTAGTTTCCTCTTTGAGCTTTTTTTTTTTTTTTTTTTTTTTTTTTGGCGGTACGCGGGCCTCTCACCGCTGCGGCCTCTCCCGCTGCGGAGCACAGGCCCCGGACGCGCAGGCTCAGCGGCCACGGCCCACGGGCCCAGCCGCTCCGCGGCACGTGGGATCCTCCCGGCCCGGGGCACGAACCCACGTCCCCTGCATCGGCAGGCGGACTCTCAACCACTGCGCCACCAGGGAAGCCCTGAGCTCTTTTATATTCTCAATTTTCTACAATGAGAAAGAATTATGCACTTCACATGATAAAAAAGTAACATTTTTGTTTCTAAAATATGATGGTGATAGATTTTATAGCAGCAAGAAAACTATTTATGATATCATGTTAAATACAAAAGGCTAGGTTCAACATTATATTTATACTATGATTATACCTACTTAAAAAACACAAGATACCAAAGGAAATATACCAAAATATTTAAGAGTAGAAAGATTATTATAGTTTTTTTCTTTCTTTTCTACATTTTTAGTAACATGGTTTTATAATAAATTATATAAATAAAAGAAAAAATATAAATATTTAAAATTGCCTATCATTCCTATCTGTAAGATTAAAACAATTTTAATAAAAAATCAGGAAACCAATGATTTCAATCCAAGAATTACATTTTATTCAAAGAAATAAAATGTTAAAATATGAGCTAGCTTAGATCTCTGCTGGTCTAGTTTGGCAAATCATTAATATTATATTTTTACTATGATAAGCATCGTCAATTTTACTCAGAACATTAAATGGATTTCATGTTTTTCTGGGGTCCCTCAAGGCAAAATTTCAGCCAGGGACCCAAAAGCAGGTCTTTTCCTAGCTTGCCTTAAACTGGCCTTATGTAGCAGATACGCCTTAAATGTTAATTTGCTTTTCTGTCTAAAATAAGATGCTATCATATTATCAGGGAGCTTTAGCTCAATAAATTTCAGTTCTAGGATGTTAGAGCTTTGCCTGGATATTATTCAGCAAGTCAAAACTTGCCAAGTAGCTGGACAACATATGTGCTCTGCTTTTGAGGTTTTTGGAAGCCAAAAAGAAACAAGGTATAGAGCTGTGTCCCATTCCTTCCAGGCTCTAGATTAGAAAATACAGAAGAAAGGCACACTAAAAACATAGCAAACAAACAAAACAAATACAGATAGGGGGAGGAGAGTTCCCAGGCACAAATGCCTTGTTAGTATGAAGAAAGCTTTATTCTAAAACAAACCAACTTTAACACAAAATTTCAGTATTCCATTGAAGTAAAATAAAAACTGCGTTTTCTCTTACCTTTAGCAACATACCCTCCAAAAAGAATCCACATAGATGCGATCAGAGAGCCAAAGGCCAACATGAAACCAATGAACAGCCAAATGCGAGCACCTTAAGGAAAATAATATTTTACCAGAATTGTTTCTCAAATGGCAGCAGTCAGTTCAATTAACTTTTCAAAGAGAAGACAAAAACCCAAAGAGGAAAAAAATGTGTAGTTGCCATTAAAGTCTAAAGCAAGAACAGTGAAAAATGTGCTGAGTATCATCAGTGTGGACGTTGGCTCTTTTCCTGTTGGTTGGTTGGTCTGTATATTCTAAGTGCCTATGCTTACTTTCCCCAACTATGACACTGAGAAAAACTTTACTCTCCCTTCCTATATAAATCTCATGAAATATGTTTCACCATATTTAGAAGCTCATTCTCCAAGTATTTTTAGAAATTGTGCTCCAAAGTTTAAAGCCCTCCAAGAGAACTTTCAAACAATAACATAGGTATACTTAACAAAAAATTCATATTCAGTGATATGTGAACCTAAACACTACCGTATTTCCCTTTCAGCCAAGTCAGGCAGCAAAGCAAATTCAAATTTAGTGTGGCTGGCACTTAGGACTAAGCTGCATTAAAATTATGTTAACAGAGAAAGACAACCAACTTATAAATCACATTATACAATATTTCTGAGGATTTGATATGAAATAAATGGAGTCATTAGATGGCCTAAAATGAATACTGAGATGAGTTTGTTTAATTAGCACAAATACATTTTAATAAAAACACTGCCCTGCTCAATAAAGCACAGCAAATAGAATGTTATAAATTTCTGATTTCATACCCAAAACATAAAATAGTTCTGAAATAAGCTGTTACTCATAGATGAGATACTGAAACAAATACAACTAGCTCGGGACCCCCAAAGCTGTGCTAACAAATTTTATTTATGGATGTGATTGCCATACTCTATCTAGTCTTAGCTCAAGCTATTATTGGCTTATTATTACCAACACTAACTGCTAACGTTCATCTCTTTGTTTAGAGTTTAGAAGGTTGTGGTATGCCGGTATTTCTGTATCTTTTCTACTTAAGTTGATCTACAAAGAGAGTGAACCAAAGGAGAGTCTGAAAGCATAGACCAGAGCTGACTACTGCAGTTTCTCCTGTTTCATTAGGGAAAGAAAAAAAAAGTCACCTGAAATTTGCCTATATCCAGGTTTATTTTTGTATGGATATAATATTTCACCATTTAAACTGCTCAATAAATATCCGTCCTCTCAAATCTCTGACTAAATTGCACCCTATAGGAAGCTGTGCTACACGTATCCTGTATTCTGCCTACCTTGGGTACATGGCCATGGGGTTCAGGGGATATGAATTCCTTAGTTGAGCAGGGCAGGCCTGGGTGAATCTAAGCACTAAAATTCTATTATTCTATTCAGTTTTGCAAGATTAAAAGAGTTGCACAACAAAAATGAATGCACCTACTACTGAACTGTATACTTAAAAATAGTTAAGATGGTAAATTTTATGTTGTGTATTTTAAAACACACCAAAAAACTATGACTCTAAGCTATTTCAAAATGCTAATTCAATCAAGTAAGGTTGGCAAAAAAGGGAAGAAAATAATTTATATGGTATAGCTTCTTAAAAAAATAATAATAATTAATTAATTAATTTGGCTGCGCTGGGTCTTAGTTGCGGCACGTGGAATCTGCATTGCTGTGTGTGGGATCTTTGTTGCAACGTGCAGGATCTTTAGTTGCGGCATGTGGGCTCTAGTTCCCTGACCAGGGATCCAACCCAGGCCCCCTGCATTGGGAGCGCCAAGTCTTAACCACTGGACCATCAGGGAAGTCCCGGTACAGCCTCAAGTAGCAGAAATTCTATTTTGCACATGTATTCTTTATTATATACTGTTCTTTACTGTACTCTGTATACATTTATATCCACATATTATTGCACAGGGTTATATATTCAAAACTGTGCATATATTTAAAAATACTATTCGGCAATCTTTGATCAAATGCGACTTTTACCTTAGGCCTTGGAACCTATGACCTCTCCTTGGAACCTATAACCTATCTCTGATCTGAAGGAGGCAGACAAGTGGCCCTTCCATGCATAATTCTCATTTTAAGGGTGTATAGTAAGATGTTGTTTGTACCTATTTACCTGTTTGACCCAGGCAACCTTCACTGTAACTATCACCTCGCACTTGTCCATTCGATACTGCATTAATCCTGTGTGAATACAATAAAACCAAGAGATCAGGGTCTCTGACTCTTAACAGGAAATTATCCATGACATCAAATTACCAGGTACAATAAGCTAGAGTTCTGCAAATTTAAGGTAAGTCTTCATAAGTCTTGAGTAATGGGTTTATACACCTTAGGCAAATCCCCTCAACCAGATATCCTGTAAAGCAGTGGCCATAGTCCCCAGACCAGCAGAATCAGCATCACCGGGGAATTCTTTAGAAAGAAAATTCCCCAGCTCCACCCCAAATTTACTGAAGCAGAAACTCTGGGTATGGGCCCCAGCAATCTGAATTTTAACAAATCCTTCAGGTGATTCTGATGCTTGTTAAAATTTGAGAGTGAAATTCTCATAATTATATCTTGCTAAGATTGGAAGGATCTTTAGCTTGGTCCTATCTAGTTTTCCATTTGTACACATCAGACATACTCAACATGAAGAGGTGCAAGTGGTAAAATCTTGTTTTCTCCTGTTACACGTGCCAGACATAAGAAGTCTTTTGCTGACTTTCACAGAACACTAAATTGAGATAGCCTTGCTTTCTTTAGAAGTATCCTCTGAAAATTTTAAAATATCATGGGAAACTGTTCACAAGACATCAAGTTAAGAAGTTAGAAAACTATATATGTGTGTATGTGTGTGTGTATCTCCATTTAACTGTGTATGTGTGAGCGTCTACTGCTAGAAAGACACAGGGGCTGTGTCTATCTTATTTCTCACTTTTAGTCTCAGTGCCTAGCACAGGGATTGGCACATAGTAGGTGCTGAATACATGAACCCTAATTTTTTCACAACAACATAAAGTCTTAATTTATTCATTCAAATCTAAGTTTTAAAAAGAATGATCAAAATGCTCTTAATTATTTTCAGTGATCTCTTGTAAGTTATTTGGTACATAAAACAAATACATTTTAAAACAAGTTTCATATTTTTAAACAATGCAGATGTTCTTGGGCTAGTGGCTATTGGCTCTGCTTTTTCCTTGCTGAGCCACCTGAATACACTTCACAGCTCTCTGTGGGACAGCCATGACCCTGCCTCGTGAGTCTTCACCACTAGGCACATCCTCAATGAACAACCTTTTTGTTCTCTGGTATTACCAGTTTTATACATATCTCAAACTTAAAGAAAAGTCCCAAGTATAGTTCAAATAAATCTGTTTTCCTGAAACATTTGAAACTTGCCAACACGATGACCCATAACCCCAGAAATTTGTATGTATTTCCTATAAATGAGACAGTTCTACCGAACAATACAACCATCAAGATCGGGAAGTTAACAATGATCCATTCCCACTAGTTAACCATCACACCTCATCCAAGTTCCCCGGTTGTCCCAATAATGCTCTAAATAGTAAAAGGATCCGGTCCAGAACCATGAGGGACATTTTGTTCTCCTGTCTCTTTAGTCTCCTCAGTCTGGACAGTTCCGCAGTCTTCTCTGGCTTTTATGACCTTGACCCTTTACTCCAGCCATGCTGGTCCCCTTGCCGTACAGCCTTTGTGCTTGCTCTTCCATCTGTCTGGAATGATCCTCTCCTACGTATCTCCATGACCGGGTCCTTCACTTCTTCAAATCTGTACTTAAAAATCACCTTCCAATAAGGCCTTCCTTGACTCTATTTAAAATTTCTGCACCCTCTGCTGACATCTCATATCCCCACCTCTGCTTTTTCTCTCTAGCACTTATCATTATCTTACATGCTATATATTTAATTTATTTCTCTTTAGTTACAATCTGCCTCACTCATTAAGGTATAAATTCCATAAAGGCATGGATTTTCCTGTTTTACATACTGTATTTACTGTACCTAGAGCAGAGCCTGGGAATATAAAAGCTTAATAAATATTTGTTGGATGAATGAATAAACAAACTCTTAGACAAAGTATATGGTTTCTGACGCGAAAGTAAAGTTATAAACACTGACAGCCTAGAAATAAAAGGATAGCTGACAGAAGCTGGGAGACAGAAGTGGGAGAGGAGAGGTGGAAGGAAGAAAAGAAGTCTCCTGCTTTTCTTCAACAGTCCTTCTCTATGATTTGACTTTTTTTGTTGTCGTTGTTGCGGTACGTGGGCCTCTCACTGTTGTGGCCTCTCCCGTTGCGGAGCACAGGCTCCGGACACGCAGGCTCAGAGACCATGGCTCACGGGCCCAGCCACTCCGCGGCATGTGGGATCTTCCTGGACCGGGGCACGAACCCCTGTCCCCTGCATCGGCAGGCGGACTCTCAACCACTGCGCCACCAGGGAAGCCCTATGATTTGACTTTTAAACCATGTCCCATATGTTAATTTGGTTAACACTTAAAAAATTTAACTCTACTCAACTGTATGTAAAACATTTTTCTTTTGTGACAATCTGTAAGTCATGTCACTAACAATGACACTTACATTAGGAAGGCTATGGTTGCTATAACACCACAGGCATGGTAGGAGTGGTTGAACTCGTCCATACTGGGATAAATGACAGCTGCATCTATGATAATCCACCAGCCTGTAAAAAACTAAAACAAACAAACCACAAAAAGGAGAAATTACAGTTATTTCATATCTTACTGGATAAAAAGAATGCAAGGAATCTTGCTTTCCAGCAAAGAAAGCAAGAAATCAAGCAAAGAATCTAAGTGAACAGATCCTTTCTAATAAAGTCCAAAATTTTCTTAAATGTTCCAGCAGTTTCTTGCATATAATTAGTACATGGCTTAATAGCTGATGAAAGATTAGATACCCTAAAGTCCCACAGCAATTATTATTTATTAACACTTCTTTTCTAAGTCTACTTTAGTCATTATTTTATGTTGTCATATTAAAGTCTGTAATCTAATTTTGTGAACTAGAAGTTACAATATTTCACGGCAGGAGAAAGGAAAAGTGATTCAGCCTCCAGCTGACAGGAGGAGTGGCCTGTTGCCGATATATTATAAGCCTCCGGGAAGATATTATTGAAAATGAAAAAAAAAGTATTCAAAATAATATAGGGAATAATTATCGTTGATAGAATTTTAGCTAGCCTCTTGGTGTTGTGAAATAAACAATGGCTATGCAGTACTGCTTTCCCTTTTGATGAACTATAGTGCAGTCTACAGATGGTTTCAGAGATTATGCTAAATTCAATTTAAATACCAAATTATAATTTATTTTAATTGCATTTGGTTCTGGACACTATCAAGGGCAAACATATAATGAAAAAACATTAAAACTGCACAAATATTTTTTAATCACCTGAGCAGAAACTTACAATAAGATGATATTAAGCAAATACTGACAAGTAGCTTAGAAGGTTTGGAAAGTAACCCCCTTCTCTATCCCCATTTGCAATCCTGACCTAGTTCGCTCTCAGAATTGCCATCTTCAGGGAATCATTTTAAAATAACTATTTTAGGCTAATCAAATTATTTTTATCAGGTTACAGACAGATCCATACTCCATTAATGACTTTTTTACTAGCTAGTGCAAGTACTCTTTCACTGTTTTTTTTCACCCTTAGCTCAATGTATTCAAGATATTTTCTTCATAGATTAAAATTCAAAGCTTTTTTTTAAGAGCATAATTTCTATAGTAGTTTTATATTTTGACATTACTTTGGAAAAATAAAGGATAATTATTTTTCATAGATTATAACTGTCAGAGACTAGGCAAAGAGGATATATTTAGAGTTTTGTTTGTTTAAAATTCACTGTTTAGAGCATATGACAACATTAGAGGACAAAACAAATATCAGATACCTTGAAGGATCTGTAATGTAAATAAGAATTTTATACTATAAATTACTTCTAAGCAATATATTTTTATGAGTTCTTTCTTTCTATTTTCTAATGAGATTGAGAAGAAAGTTAATGCTGGATCATGGAGAAATGCAATCATATCTCTTGAATGGTTTTGACCTGACTGTTTCTTAAACACTTCTTAGTAACTTAATGTACTCATTAAGAGGAAGCATAATCCATGCTATGAGTAAGTGTATAAAATATACTGTCTTACTATACAATTTTTTCATGCAGTTAAAGTAAAATAATCTAATCAAATTTCAAGCCATAATGTCAACTCTTTAGATGGAATAACTAAACCCTCTCATAAATAAAACAAAATATCAACATTTATTTTTAAAAATTCAGTAGCAAAGATAAAATAAATAGCACTTACTTAAAGACATCACACAGAGCTTTAAATACATAAAAAACAAACACACCAAAATAATGAAGGCCCAAATTATCAAGGACACTTACTAGGATACCAGCAGCAATGGAAGCAATAGTATTGCGCTTTTCCCCCCAATCAATGCATTCTGAGCATCTCAAGCCTTCTAGAAATCCAGACATTTTTTTCAGGTCACTTGAAAAAACAAACAAACAAAACCAACTAAAGTACTTCTATTGACTTGCTTCTAAGCTGACTTATGTTTCTAGAAAATAATCAACAGTTTAGGAATAATTTAATAAAAGCGAAGTTACAAATACTTTATCTGGCTACATATACTTCAGAATATTTGATTTAGGTTTTGATGAATTTCCACATAACTTTGGAAAACAAAATGTGGACTCATTTAAGTTTCTTTTTTTTTAATTTAAAAGATGGTTTTGGTATATTTTAAGCAATGTAAACAAAAGTGGGCATCCCAATATTGAAAAAATTTTATACTGATTATTAATTCCAAACTAAGTTATTATGTGACTTAGATATTTACAGTCCAGCAGCACTAGCATAGCAGAGACAAGTGATAAAACTTTGGTTCTGAGTTAAAGCATGGACTCAGATGAAAAATATTTCTCTTAACAATTTACACATTTTGTCATAGAACATGTTTCTTCACACTCAGGTTAAGAAATTAAACACTGCACCCGCCTCACGTCCCTTCACTTCATTGTTTTTTCCTTCCCCATGTCTCTCTGTTGGCGTCATTTCTATGTAAAGAACACCCATTTCATTTTAGTAAGCTCTATCTCTGACACTAACATGTTTTCCAGCCAAAAGAAAGCACAAAATTGAAGTCAATATTAATTCAGACCATAAAAAAAGAAAGAAAAAAAAAAGAAAGGAAGGAAGAAATTAAAGAAAGAAGGAAGGTAAGAAAGGAAAGAAAGAAAACGCACTGCTATATTACCATGGATAAGTTACCATAGACGACACTTACATAAAACATTCCTTAGAGCTGGGCCATACAAACCTGGTCTGATACACATCCATAGGATCTCTATTTCAGAATATGAAAAAGCCTGCATTAAGTGTAAATTGTTAATAATCAAGCAAACATCCAAACTCCTACAGTGAATCTTAACCTGTCCACGAAGCTACTCTGTAGCCAGCAACCATGGTTGTTCAAAAACATATCCTAAAAAAGAGCAATGAATCCAGTTGGAAACTCCCTTATAAAAATTAAATTTAAAACCGTGATTATACCTAGTGCTAATATGCCTTTAGGACAAGTCCAATTTTGAAAATTCACTCGTTTTATTCTTCCCTGGGAGGAACGGCAAGCCAGTATGTTGTTTTCGGTTCACCCCAATGACGCCGCCCCGAATCTATTTTTCTTTGGTTTATTACCCGCACAACTCGTGCCCAAACTCCGCCCTCCAGATTCTGGGAATCTGAGGTGTAGAGAGTGGCCTGCGACTGGGAAGATGTGGAAACTAGTTCTAGCTCTTGTGGCTCGTCCATCTCCCTCGCCCAGGGAACCAGCCGGCTTACACTCCTTCCGGGGTGTCAGTTTCTGCAGCTCTAAAGTAGGGGGGCATGCTGAGTTTCAGGGATCCTGTGACGTGTCGGGGAGGGCGCTGTCCGGACTGCGGAGGCGGTCGTCCTCTCCCGCCGCCGGCCGGACACGAGTCAGCAGGAAGTGGCCAGGAAGTGGCCAGCAAGACACAGCCTGAGCCTGCAGCTTCCCAGAGGGTGGACCCAACGACTCAGGCAGCATCAGCCGGGCAGACACTCCTAGGTCCCGGCCTCATCCGGCCTGCGGCAGTTCCTCCCCTTCCCCCACTCCTGCCTGGCACTTACGTCCAGCCCCGCGCGTGCAGTAGCTCCAGAGCCCGGTGTCGCGCCGCGCCGGGCCGCCTCACTTTCCCAGTTCCAGCCAAGAAAACAAAACTGCCACAGGCCGCCGGATACCCGGATTGAGCAGCACCGCCCCAGGAGCTCGGTGGCGCATGCGGAGAAGGGGCGGAGGGAGCGGTGCGGGGAGAGAGTAGGACTCGCTGAGGGAGGGCCAGAGAGAGCCACGCCCACCGCGCCGACGTCTCTGCGCATGCTCCGGGCGCCAGCTGTGGGGACTTTCCGCAGCGCTCAGTTAACGTGTGAACGTCGTAAGTGATGCGTGGGTCCGGCATTCCAGGGTAGGTGTGGGAAGTTGCTTTCTCCTAAGCTTTCGAAAGAAGGCGTTTGTTGGGGCTCTGTATCCGTCTTCAGTGAGGTGGTAAAGTTTCTATTGCTGGGATCGCTCACACAGTTATCTCAGGCATGGGTCCCGTGTGGTGCAAAAGGTAGGTCCGGGTTCGCGGCCCCACAGCACTAATAGAGGTTTTAAAGTCCCGTTTATTTTCTCAGAGCCTGGCCCCGTCCTCGCCGTAGCTTCGCCTGCGTGAGTGGCGGGGTCATTCCCGGGAGGCGGGGACCTCCCGGTTCTGGAAGCGGGCTACTTGGGCGACCCAGAGGGTCCCAGCGCGGTGACCCTCTTCTGAGACTTGACCTTTTTTTCCCGTTTGCATTAAGGTAGGGTTTCTCAGCCTAAGCACTACTGACATTTTGGGCCAGATAATTCTGGTTTTTTTGGGGGGGGAGCAGTCCTGTGCGCTGTAGGGTGTTTATCTGCATCCCCTTCTTTCCCCCAGGTGTGACAACCAAAAATGTCTCCAGATTACCAGACATCCCCTCCCGGGGAAAATCGTTGGGAGATAGGATTAGGTTTAGGAGATACTCTGGGTTTTGAGGAAGTGACCCTTTTCAGAGCCGGCATCAACGATGTCTTAGCTACGTGAAGGAACTTGTGGCCGGGCTCGCCCGCTCTTCCAGACGCTCTCGTTCCTGTTCCAGCGTCTCGCTGGAGTCGGTCGTGGTCCAGGAGTCAGAGCCCGCACGGGAGAAAGAGCAGGTCACGACCTCGGTCCGGAAGGCGCCACCAGAGAAAGTACGGGTGCCACTCGCAGTCTTCCTCGCGGAGCGGGTCGCGATCCCGCAGGAAGTGCCGCTCTCGGGGAAGGTCGTATTACAGAAGGGCCTTCTCGAACACGCGGGGTGACAGTACTAGGGCTTCGACCCTGTAATGTACCCACGCGGGGTGACAGTACTAGGGCTTTGACCCTGTAGTGTACCCGAAAGAACACAGCACTTGGAGGGAGAGATCCAGGAAGAGGTCGCAGAGCAGAACCCCGTTTCCTGTAAGTGAAGAAGGTGGGTGGGTTATTTGTGCTTAAGAGAGGCGCACAGTTTCACCTCTTTTTACATGTAGGGCGACAGTATATGAGTAGGCTAGGGAACCAACGTTGTTGTGTCATTTAATTTCTTTGATTTCTTTTGATGTATGAAATCTCTGTAGCTTTGGGTTGGGGGCGGTATTATCTTTTTTAAAAAATAAATTTATTTATTTTATTATTTTATTTTATTTATTTATTGTTTCTGGCTGCGTTGCATCCTCGTTGCTGCGCATGGGCTTTCTCTAGTTGCGTCGAGCGGGAGCTACTCTTCGTTGGGGTGAGCGGGCTTCTCACTGCGGTGGCTTCTCTTGTTGCTGCGCATGGGCTCTAGGCGCGCGGGCTTCAGTAGTTGTGGCTCGTGGGCTTTAGAGCGCAGGCTCAGTAGTTGTGAAACATGGGCTTAGTTGCTCCATGGCTGCTCCATGGCATGTGGAATCTTCGCGGACCAGGGCTCGAACCCGTGTCCCCTGCACTGGTAGGCGGATTCTCAACCATTGCACCACCAGAGAGGCTTGTGGGGGCGGTATTATCTGATTAGCAGACAAAACCATACAATCGCAATCCATAGCCTATTTTTAAATGGACATCATTCATACCCCTCGAGATTAAAGATTAATTGTCGCTTTAAATGGCTCAGGGTGGAGGAATCTAGTGCAGGCAGTTCTTAATGGAAACTTTTAAATGTCTATTAATGACAACATTAGTTTACCAGCTCTGAGCAGTTTTTTTTTTTTTTTTTTTTTTTTTTGCAGTACACGGGCCTCTCACTGTTGTGGCCTCTCCTGTTTCGGAGCACAGGCTCCGGATGCGCAGGCTCAGCGGCCATGGCTCACGGGCCTAGCCGCTCCGCGGCATGTGGGGTCTTCCCGGACCGGGGCACGAACCCGTGTCCCCTGCATCGGCAGGCGGACTCTCAACCACTGAGCCACCAGGGAAGCCCAGCCCACTTTTTTTTTTCTTTTTTGGCTGCACCACACAGCATATGGAATCCTAGTTCCCCTACCAGGGATCGAACCTGCGCCCCTTGCATTGGAAGCGCAGAGTGTTAACCACTAGACTGCCAGGGAAGTCCAAAAACAGGCCACTTTTAGCAATCCAGTTGCCCTATGAAAGAGAGCTCTCAACTCCCAGATTCTTGTGATGACTGTCAACAATGATAAGGCTCCAAGAAATTGCCCAGTAAGCTACTTTCAATCATTCCTTTAACTCAAGGATGAAAATTAAACTAAACTTAAATGGAGAAATTTCTACCATGTTGCTAGATACCAACATGGTATCTACTTTTTCTTTCTTTATTTTTTTTTTTTGTGGCTTTGCCATGAGGCTGGTGGGATCTCAGTTCCTCACCAGGGGTTGAACCTGAGCCATGGCAGCGAAGGCCCCGAATCCTAACCACTAGGCCACCAGGGAACTCCCTTCCCCCCATCGCCCCAACTCTATTTACTTTAAAACCACTGTGATACATGAAGAACCTCCTCAGAGTAATAAAAATATCTTAGTAGTGGGAGTTTCCAGTCAAGTTCAAAGAGTTCCTTTATTGGAACCCATAACTGTTGGCTCTTTCTCTGAAAGTCATACTTTTCTATTATGCATTACTACCCCTGTGAATTTCCTAGGTAAAGACCTGCTTTCTATAGCTATTTACTATTTATAATAGCCGAGACATGGAAGCAACCTAAATGTCATCAACAGATGAATGGATAAAAAAGATGTGGTATGTATACACATACACACACACACACACACACACACACACACACACACACACACACACACACCAATGGAATATTACTCAGCCATAACAAAGAATGAAATTATGCCATTTGCAGCGACATGGATGGACCTAGAGATTATCATACTAAGTGAAGTAAGTCAGACAAAGAAAGACAAATATAGTATGATATCACTTATATGCGGAATCTTAAAAAATGATACAGGGACTTCCCTGGTGGCGCAGTGGATAAGACTCTGCGCTCCCAATGCAGGGGGCCTGGGTTCGATCCCTGGTCAGGGAACTAGATCCCACATGTGTGCCACAACTAAGAGCCCTTGTGCTTCAACTAAGGTGCCTGTGAGCTGCAACTAAGACCTGGTGCAACCAAATAAATAAATATTTTTTATAAAAATGATACAAATGAACTTATTTACAAAACAGAAATAGACTCACAGACAGAAAACAAACTTATGGTTACCAAAGGGGGAAGGGAGAGGGGAGGAATACATTAATAGACACACACTGCTATATATAAATAGATAAACAACAAGGGAACTACATTCAATATGGCACAGGGAACTACACTACTATATATAAATAGATAAACAACAAGGGAACTACATTCAATATGGCACAGGGAACTACATTCAATATCTTGTAATAAATAACCTATAATGGAAAAGAATCTGAAAAAGTTATACATATATAACTTTGCTGTACACCTGAAACTAACACAACATTGTAAATCAATTATACTTCAATAAAAAGTTGGTTGTTTTGGGGGGAGAAAAAGATCTGCTTTCTAAATTACAAGGCCAAATAAGATTTTCCTCAGGAGAAATAACCTTAGACTTTCCAGACTCATCAGACACTGAAGCATTATGTGTTCTCCAAGCCCAAATTGATTGTCCAGAGGAGACTACTAAATTCCATAAAAGTATAGATGTTATAGATCTCTCTGAAATCCCTGATACTTTTTATCAGGGATAAAAAGTATTAAAATTCAGAATGATCATTACAATTCAGAATGATCCTTCTAAATTGCTTCCTAACTCACCTCAGTACCCCTTAAAGCCTGAAGCCCTATAAGGGGTCACCCCTATAATAGAAGATTTATTAAGTCAGAGGGTAATTATCCCCTGTATCAGTTCTTGCAGTGCTCCTATCTTGCCTTTAAAGAAGCCCTGTAGATGGGGATGGAGATTTGTATAAGACCTTAGAGCCATAAGTCTGTGATACCGACGTTTCCAGGGGTACCAAACCCAAGTACTTTGTTGGCAAATATACCAACTGAATCCAAATGCTTTACAGTTGTGATCTTATGCTCTGCTTTCTTCAGCATCCCTGTGGACAAAGTAAGTCAATATTTATTTGCTTTTACTTGGAGAAATCAAGTCGTATCAGACAGTAATGCATCAGGGATTTACTGAGGCTCCCCCACACTTTTCACAAATTTAACGTCAGGGTTTAAACACTCTGCTGCAATTTCTCAGAAATTCTACCTTGATTTAATATGTAGATGATTTAATATGTAGGAATCGATTCAACATATCTGTTACAACGACTGGCTTATAAAGGCTGTAAGGCCTCAAGATAAGCTTCAGTTACCACAAGAGATGGCTCATTATCTAGGTCATGACTTCTCTGCAAAAGGAATCTTTCTGTCTTTAGAAAGAATAAATACCATTCGGGACTTCCCTGGTGGCGCAGTGGTTAAGACTCTGCAGTCCCAGTACAGGGCACCCAGGTTTGATCCCTGCTCAGGGAACTAGATCCCACATGCATGCCACAACTAAGAGTTTGCATGCCACAACTAAAAGGTCGCATGCCACAACTAAGGAGCCCACCTGCTGTAACTAAGACCCGGTACAACCAAATCAATAAATAAGTAAATATTAATAAAGTAAATAAATACCATTCAAAATTATCCTAAACCTGTAAGGATTCCTCGGACTTGCAGGATATTGTAGGTCCTGAGTCTCGTAGTTTTCTTTATTGGCTTCCCCACTCTATGAACTAAAAATAGCACTCAGGAATCTCTTCCTTGGGAAATAAAACATAAGGAAACCTTTACTGAACTCAAATGGGCTTTACAAAATCCTCCCACATCATTGCCCCCCAAATGTACTAGACCCTTTGTATTGTTCATCCGTGAATGGAACAATCTGGCTTTAGGAGTCCTCACTCAAGAACATAGAGGAAAAAATAGACCTATAGCCTATTACAGCCTGCAGTTGGACCCAGCAGTCAGGGCATATCCAAATTGTTTAAAAGCAGTAGCTTCAGCAACAAAAAATTGTAGAGTCTTCCTCGGAACTTCTTCAGGGAAATGATTCATACCTACAGGTTCCTCATGCTGTAGAAAGTTTACTAAATACTGAGCATTCACAGCATTTCTCAGTCAGGAGACTAACATCTTGTGAGATTCTGCTCTTTTCTGTGTTCTTCAAACCTATGCATTCTTTGCTATAACTATTTAAACCCTGCTACCCTCCTGCCTTTACCCAACAAAGGAGAGACGTATAACTGTGTTGAATTGGTTCCTCAAAATTTGACTCCTAGATTAGATTTACAGGAAACCCCACTAACCAATCCAGAATTAATACTCTATGTTGATGGCTCCTATGCCAAAAATTCTGCAGGAAAGTATCAGGCTCTTATGTTGTTACTGCCCCAAATGAATGATTAGAAAGGAAAGTTCTTCCCCAATTTAATTCAGCACAACCTGCAGAGTTAGTTGGCTTGACTCAAGCCTGTAAGTTAGCCAAAGATAAAACTATAAATAAGTATGACCAATAGAGAGTATGCTTTTGGAGTAGTCCATGATTTTGGTATACTATAGAAACAGAGGGAATTCCTAACATCAAATGGCATGCCTATAAAAAATAGACCTCAGAGTGCTGAGCTCCTCTGCACTATTACAGCCTTCACAAGTTGCTGTCAGAAAAGTTGAAGCTTATACAGATCAGACCGTGAATATCAAGGAAATGTTATAGCTGACTTTTATGCTAAGGTTGCAACTCAAGAGATTCAAAATGTACCAAAACTCTGTAACGAATTAACTCCATAAAATTGATCCAAATTAATCACTTATGATAACTTACTTAACAGACAAGCAAGTGTATCTATATTAGAAAACAAAAGTGGCACTAAGTAGGATGAAAATTTGATATAAAAAGAAGACTGGGACGCCCTGAGTAGCCACCTGGTGTTTCCTGAATCCCTCAAGTTGCCACTTTTGCGAGCGCTCTATGACTATTCACCATGGAATTGACAAAATGATTCAAATTATGAAAAAGTATTGGTGGGGTAACTGTTTTAAGATGGTGTGAAGCATCTCTAATTAATGTCTAACCTGCCAATCACATAACCTGGGTAAGTCCATTATAGTGCCTCCAGAACTGCTCCCTCACCATCTGGACCATTTGAACATTTACATTTGCACTTCATTCATTTGCCTCCTTCTATGGGCCATCAGTATGTACTTAATAATAGTATGTCTGTTTTCTAGATGGGTAGAAGCTTTTCCATGTTGGAAAGCTGATGCCACCACTGTAGCAAAGAAATTATTAGAAAATGTTTTTCCCCTTCAGGGAATCCCAAACTTAATTTATTTTTAAAATTTTATTTATTTATTTTTCGCTGCACTGGGTCTTCGTTGCTGTGTGCAGGCTTTCTCTAGTTGCAGTGAGCGGGGCTACTGTTCGTTGCAGTGCGCGGGCTTCACTTGTGGAGCATGGGCTCTCGGCGTGCGGGCTTCAGTAGTTGTGGCACGCGGGCTCTAGAGCGCAGGCTCAGTAGTTGTGGCTTCCGGGCTTAGTTGCTCTGCAGTATGGGATCTTCCCGGACCAGGGCTCGAACCCCTGTCCCCTGCATTGGCAGGCAGCTTTTTAACCACTGCACCACCAGGGAAGTCCCCAAACTTAATTTCAAGTGATAGAGAGATTCACTTTACTGGACAAGTTACAAAACAACTAGACAAGGTTATTCAAACGTAATGGAGCTACCACTGTCCCTGTCATCCTCAATCTTCAGGAAAGGTTGAATGCACCAATAGCATTTTAAAATTAAAATTGACGAAATTAACTGAGACCATAGGATTACCTCGGCCTAAAGCGTTACCTTTAACTCTTAAGACAATAAGATCAACACCTTTTGGAAAATATAAGTTGACGCCTGATGGGCTTATATATACTAACAAATGTAATACAGATAGCTAGTGGGAAGCAGCCGCATAGCACAGGGAGATAAGCTCGGTGCTTTGTGACCACCTAGAGGGGTGGATAGGGAGGGTGGGAGGGAGACGCAAGAGGGAGGAGATATGGGGATATATGTATAGGTATAGCTGATTCACTTTGTTATAAAGCAGAAACTAACACACCATTGTAAGGCAATTATACTCCAATAAAGATGTTAAAAAAAAATAAGTTGACGCCTGATGAAATCATTACTGGGTGACCCATGCCCTTAATGATAGAACCCCACCTGCTCATCCAGCTCTTGTGAACTCTGATATGACCAAGTACTGTAAGGCTCTAGTGCAATATTAGAAGCTTATTTCCAGGAGGTCAAAGAGGCCTTTAGAGACCCTCAACCTGATGAGGACTTTCTACCCCACACTTTGGAACCCAGTGACAGTATTCAGGAAAACACATCAACCAAAAGCTGCACTTGAACCTTGATGGAGTCCCATCAGGTTCTTTTAACCTCTCAAATAGTAGTCAAATTACAGAGTGTTGAACCCTGAGTTCATATCTTTCAACTAACAAGAACTCCCTCAGACTCTTGGACCTGTCAACCTACAGCCGACTTAAAATTGAGGATACCAGGGAAAAATTTTCCCCAGAAGCAGACAACCACATGATGTAGACAACTTTCCCAAGTCAATGGAGCAAGACCACTGGTGCCAAAATTAACGTGCTTTTATTATTAATAATTCTATTAAGCCTTTACTAATGTTAAGTATAAACACCTCTTAATTGACACTGTACAAAAAAAAATAGCATCAGTAACTAATTAAGTAGAATGTTGGATATGTACCCAGATTGATGAAGAACCTGATGTATTCTTACAGTTATATCTTGCTAACAAAACAGTTTGGTATCAACCCAATGGATTATGGACACATTCCTAAAGCCTAACTAACCAGTTCTTCCCAATTATATTTCCTATTCATCCTCCAATAAAAGAAAAATTTCCACTTCATATTTTCAGTAATCAAATAGATTGTCCCTCTTTGGGACTTATCACTCCTCAATAGTGTAATGAAACTGTTCGGATTAGACTTTCTTAACAAAACCCTAGAAGATTCTCTACCTATATTCATTACCAATACTATGACCACAATAAAATTTTCCTGACTGGATGTTCTCCAATCCCTAATCCCATGGCGAATTCTTCCTTCTATTTAAATTCAGTAATCGAAGCACTGCTTGCTCATGGTTCTTGTTTTTGTTTTTTTGTGTTTTTTTGGCGGTACACGGGCCTCTCACTGTTGTGGCCTTTCCCGTTGCGGAGCACAGCCTCCCGATGTGCAGGCTCAGTGGCCATGGCTCACGGGCCCAGCCACTCCGCGGCATGTGGGATCCTCCCGGACCGGGGCACGAACCCGTGTCCCCTGCATTGGCAGGCGGACTCTCAACCACTGCGCCACCAGGGAAGCCCGCTCATGGTTCTTGACGAAACCTCAGGTAACCAATCCACAAATTGCCCAAGCCAATACCATCAAAATTTAACTCTGTCCCTAAGAGGAGTGGGGCTTTATTTCCAATGCAACACCACCCTGTATCAGGAACTTCCCCTAAACTGGAATGGTCATTGTGGGTTAGAGCTATTAACTCCCAATAGTCAGAAACAAAAAAAGTATCTGCACATGAAACCACCAATCTTGATTCATTTATTCATAAGATACCAGTTCATAAGAGAAATCCATGAAGAGAAATCCAATCCAGCACAATGCTGGATTCCTTCGTCAGAGCATTAATTCTTCATATTGGCACCTGTAAATTAGAAAAGACTGTTTTATATATCCCTAAAACTTAAAAAAAAAAAAAAAGCTTCAGTGACACAGCTAATTCTCTCCAAGCCTTAGATACCAAGGTTTCTAGCCTTGCTTCAGAAGTCTTACAAATAGAAGAGTCTTAGGCACCTAACTGCCCAACAAGGAGGTGCGTGTATTGTCATTGGTGAAAAATGCTTCCATGTTAATAAATCAGGAATTGTTACCCCAAATTTAAAAGAGCTTAAAGGTAGGGGACATGGTTCATCCATTGATTTCTTTAGTTAAGTCTTGGCTCCTGGGAATCTCTGCCCTAGGGAATTTTTCAGTCCTTGGTTATTATTCTCATAGTCATCATATTAATTTCCCTAGTGTGTTGCATCTTCTCAAGATATTTAAATACCTTTCAGCAGCTACTCACGCATCAAATGATGTCCATCAGGGTTAGGCAACTAGAAGAACTCAGTGATCCAACCACCCATGTCTACCATGACTATACAACTGTCAGTAATAGTGACTGCACACAATCCACCCACCCCCCGCCAAAAAAAGAAAGGAATTCCCTGGCGGTCCAGTGGTTAGGATTTGGCTCTTTCACTGCCAGGACCCGAGTTCAATCCCTGGTTGGGGAACTGAGATCCTGTAAGCCTCGTGGTGCGTCCAACAAACGAACAAACAAACAAAAAACCAATCCATCCTACCAACGTCAACAGTGGTACCCAAGAGTAACCCTATACTAGAACATATACAGGAACAAGAACTTGCTGAGAGTATGACCAAAAGTGGAGACCAGCCTTAAAAATCCCCCGAGCAGGGACTTCTCTGGTGGTCCAGTGGCTAAGACTGCACTCCTGATGCAGGGGGCCAGGGGTTCGATCCCTGGTCAGGGGACTAGATCCCACATGCCACAACTAAGTTTTCGTATGCTGCAACTAAAGATGCCACATGCGGCAACGAAGATCCCAGGTGCCGCAACTAAGACCCAGAGCAGCCAAATAAATATTAAAAAAAAAAAAAAATCCCGTGAGCAGACAAAACCAATTAGGCCATGAAAGGGAAACTTAATCTAGCTTATTTCATGAATGTAAACGAAATTCAATTTATTTCTTGTAAATGCCTGTGATAATCACAAATGAAATTTAAATTGTCTTCCTAAAATGGTATAAGATAATCACTTTTAACCAATCTCCTACTGTCTGGAAACCCCTATTGTAATAATCAATCATTGTAAAGGTTGAACAACTTCCTATTCTCGTGTTATAAGCCATCCCGTAGGGACATGCCTCTGAGCTTCTTGCCACTTTCTATCTGAAGTCTACCAGTTTGCGAACTCTTCTTTTGTATGCGCAGTAAACTCTTAATATTTTACTTTGATCTGATTTTATTTTTGACAGGTCTTAACAGAAATGAGGGAGGCTTTCTAGAAAAAGGAAGAGTATTAGGAAAAAGTACAGAATTAGAGAAGTGTAGACATGTCAAAAGAAAAATGAGATAGATTAATTTGACCTCAAAGGTCAGTTGAGACCAGCTCATAAAGGGTTTTTTGAAAGCCCAATTTGAGTTAGTAGGCAATGGACTCCCCTTAAAGTTCCTTTGCAGAGGAGAGGGAAATCATCTGAGCTGACCTTACGAATACTTTGGAATCAGTTACTAGGTTACACTAAAGTAGGATTAGACTATCTATCCAGAGACCCCGAAGGTACTTCTGTAAAGATGTAGGCAAGAGGTGTTGAGGAAGCATGGGATCCCTACAGAGAGAACAGGATGACTTTGCACTGAATATTACAGGGAGGATCTTATGGGAGAGACAAAAGACATAAACAGAAGAAACAATCAATAACCAGAGGAATCTATCATAAAATACAGGTATAGACAATTAGAGAATGAGGGCGACTCAAGCTACTAACAGTGTGAGGTATGAACCTCATGGTAAACACAATACAAGAAATAATAAAAATAATACTCTTGTCTCCAGTGTTCATTGACAAGGAGGCCATTAAAAGCTTTGGCTTTAGAGCTAGACACACCTGAGTTTAATGCCTGGCTTGGATACAACTAGGTCTATAATACTGAAGAAGTGATGTAACCTCTCCAAGCTGCAGTTTTCTCAGGTCTACAGCACTACCTCTTTCACTGTGGGCTGTGATGAGAATTACACGAGTGTGGAAAAGGTACTGGCATAGTTCCTGGTACCTAGGAAAAGCTCAATTCATACTTGTTGAATGAATGAATATGAGCTAGTAATCTTAAGAGCTCTCTGGGGGAGGTAAGACCTTGGAATATATGTGAAATGCAAGGGGAGAAGGGGTCCCACGGACACTAATGGAGGGACAATAAAGCACGGTGGATAAGGCATGGGCTTTGGAGTCAGATCTGGGTTCAAATATCAGTTCTGTCACTTATAATACTATGAGGAAATCATCCAATTCTAAACCTTGTGAACAGAAAAAAAACTGAAGCAAAAATGTCACACATCTTTTTTTATTGCAATAAAATGTACGTAACATACAATTTATCATTTTAACCATTTTTAAGTATATGGTTTTGAGGCATTAAGTATATTCACATTGTGCAACTGTCACCACCAGCCATCTCCATGGATACATGGATGTAAGTTACATTGTTGGTTTTTTTTTTTCCTTTTTAACTTGGATTTACAGAAAAAATAAACAGATAGTATAGAAGGTTTCATATTACACCCCCCCCCACAGTTTCCCTATGAACATTGTCATTAGTGTGGTACATTTGGTATAATTAATGAACCGATATTGATGCATTATTATTACTGAAGTCCATAGTTTGTAAACTACAGATTTCCTTAGTTTTTACCTAATGTCTTTTTTCTGTTCCAGGATCCCATCCAGGACAGCACATTACATTTATGTCTCTTGAGGCTCCTCTTAACTGTGACAGTTTCTCAGACTTTCCTTGTTTCTGATGCACAGATTTGAGGAGTACTGGTCAGGAATATTGTAGGTGTTGGTTATTTTTTGTATGTAATATTTCATGATTAAAAATTACTAATCAGGCGGACTTTCCTGGTGGTCCAGTGGTTAAGAATCCATCTGCCAATGCAGGGGACACAGGTTCCATCCCTGGTCTGGAAAGATCCCATATGCCGTGGGACAGCTAAGCCTGTGCACCACAACTACCACAGCTACTGAAGCCTGCATGCCTAGAGCCTGTGCTCCACAGCAAGAGAAGCCACTTCAGTGAGAAGCCCGCGCACCGTAACGAAGAGTAGCCCCACTCGCCGCATCTAGAGAAAAGACTGCGCACAGCAATGAAGACCCAGCGCAGCCAAAAAAAAAAAAGAACCTAAGAGTGGTGATCATTAAAAAAAAAAAAAGAAAAATTACTAATCAGGGACTTCCCTCCCAGTCCAGTGGTTAAGAATTCGTGCTTCCACTGCAGGGGGCACAGGTTCAATTCCTGGTTGGGGAACTAAGATCCCGCATGCCATACGGCGCGACCAAAAAGAGAAAAAAATTACTAATCGTGATAGCAATACCTGTTGGGGCTACCTTAAAACACACACAGACACAGACACACACACACACACACACACACACACACACAACACCTCCATGCTTTCAATTTAGTGCAAGCCAGCATCATTTCTCACTCTAATCACTGCAGTTGTCTCTCTGCTCTATATTGGGCCTCCACTCCCCCCATCTTTTCTCCACACAGCAGCCAGAGAGGCTGTAAAATATAAATCAGCTTCTATTTCTTCTGGTCTCCAGATGCTTCAATGGCTTCTTTTCTTGTAGACCTAAATACACTACAGGATCCTTCATGCTCTCCTCACTTAGCACTCTTCCCCCGGCTCACTCTGCTCAGTCACACTGGCTTCCTTGTAGCCCCTGAAACACACCGCACTCCTGGACCATTGCACCTGTCCTTTACCTGGAACCTTCCTCCCCCGCACAGCCACAGGCTCACTCCTCCACTCTTTCTAGTCTCTGCTCAGATGTCACCTCTTCAGAGAGGCATTCCCTCGCACCTTAGCTTGCAGCCCGCCCCCCCCCTTTCTCCTTAGCTTTTTTTTTTAATTCAAGATATCACTACCTGACATTACATTCTACATCTTAATTTGTTTATTGTCTGTCTCTTCCATTAGAATACAAGTTTCACGAGGCCAAGCACTTAATACAATTTGTTTATTGCTGTACCTTAGGCTCAAAGTTAAAAATATTGGTTACATTAATTAGTCAATAAAATACTTCTTTTTTTTTTTTACAAGGAAGTTGGTTGTTAGGTAAGGTAGTTCACAATCTGGGACTCCTGAACTCCTAGATATCTTTGAAGGTGGCAGTTTTCTGAATTTCTAAAGATCTGGTCAGACTACAAGATACTTACAGGGGGATGGTTCATTAATGGATATATCTCCAGAACCTGGGATAATTCCTTGAATACACTGAGCACTCAATAGAGATACCCATATTATAATTAACTGGAATGAAATTGGCAATGTGGCAAAGCAAAGTCTTTGTGATGGCAGCATATCTGAAAGGCAGAGGAATACTGAGAAAGTTTATGTACAAGGACAATAATCACACATTAAAATTATATAATGTTTGTTAGTAACACTGTTATGGACTGAATTGTGTCTCCGTGCCCCACCCCTCCCCCTGTAGCCCTAACCCCCATTATGACTATATTTGGAGATAGAGCCTCTAAGGAAGTCATTAAGGTTAAATGAGGTCATAACAGCGGAGCCCTAATCTAATAGAACTAGTGTCCTTATAAGAAGAGGAAGAGACAGGTGTGCACAGAGAAAAGGCCATGTGAATACACAGTGAGAAGGCCACTATCTGCAAGCTAGGAAGAGGTCTCGAAAAACCAACCTCTCTAGCACCTTGATCTTGGACTTCCAGCCTCCAGAACTGTAAAGAAATAAATTTCTGTGGTTTTAAGCCACCTAGTCTGATTTCAGTCACTATGAGTGGTATCATCTTAGAAGGTGAAGGACAATAGAAGGAAGACAAGGAGGACACCCCATCCCGTGTTTTGGGGGTGGCTTCAGATTCATTGTTTTATGTACTATATGGGAAGATATCTATGAAATAAAATTGTATCTCAGTTGTAAATAATCAATATATTGGCTCTCTTTCATTCAAATAATGTTCATAATTTAAAAGTCCTGGAAAAATAAATTCACAATCAAATTTTATATGTGCAACTACATTGATACAAGTTAAACCTCGGTAATTGGATAGCTTGTTCATTTTTTAAAGTGTTATGGAAACATAAATGACCTTGGTCTGTCAGAATTTTCATTAAAAATAATACTTTGGCCAAACCAAGATTCTCCACAGTAATAACCTACATACAGCCATATTCAGTGACTAAATTGTGTTTATGCTTTTCTTAAGCAATGGCGTTCATTTTGACCATTTATCTAAACAAAATGCGGCAAACAGCAATAGAAAAGACAAACGTAACCCTGGGCTGCATTTGCAATCAATGCACAGAGCTGTGGCATTAGCTTTTGGAAGAGTATTTAAACACTGCCACACAGTGTCCAGCTGTGTGTTCTGCCCTTGGTCTCAATAGAAGTCTGAATTACAAGCACTACCAGGTTCACAAGATTGTTAATTCTGTAAAAACACCAAATGGACTTCAAAAAGGGAAGTATAAAAATCTTAAGACTCTAATAGTGTATCCTAGCTAAAATTCCATGAAGCACATGATTGTAGTTGTGACAAAGTGGTCTTTTTTTTTTTAAACATCTTTATTGGAGTATAATTGCTTTACAATGGTGTGTTAGTTTCTGCTTTATAACATAGTGAATCAGCTATACATTTACATACATCCCCGTATCTCCCCCCTCTTGCGTCTCCCTCCCACCCTCCCTATCCACCCCTCTAGGTGGTCACAAAGCACCGAGCTGATCTCCCTGTGCTATGCGGCTGCTTCCCACTAGCTATCTATTTTACATTTGGTAGTATATATGTCCATGCCACTCTCTCACTTTGTCCCAGCTTACCCTTCCCCCTCCCCATGTCCACTACTGGGCATATACCCTGAGAAAACCATAATTCAAAAAGAGTCATGTACCACAATGTTCATTGCAGCTCTGTTAACAATAGCCAGAACATGGAAGCAACCTAAGTGTCCATCGACAGATGAATGGATAAAGAAGATGTGGAACATATATACAAAGTGGTCTTATGAACATGTTTACTGTTAAAGTAAAAGCCCTGCCAGAAAGACTTTATATATAGTGTGTTGAACTTATTAATGCTTGAGCTTTTATTTTACAAATTTCATAACATTTTCTATTTATCAGTGCTAATTTTACGTGATGGTACATAGGACCAAGTTCTCTAAAAGAATTTGTTCAAATAAAAGTATATTTGCCTTGGGAATTCCCTGGCGGTTCAGTGGTTAGGACTTGCCACTTTCACCGATGTACTTTGAGTTAGGAATCATGTTTAATTGAGTTTTGTTTTTCCTGTAACTGGTAAAAAAGGATATATGGAGAAAATGCTTGTTGAATGAATTAACAAATGGATAAGCACAGTTCAGAATTTTAGAAAGAAATTTCTAGAGAATATTCTAGAGAATACCAGATCATACAGCTACTGTTTACTTCTAGTTTCCTCCTTTTCTGAATTTGTCCATGTAGATGGACAGATTCAAAACTAGTTGTCAGTTTTAAATCCTTCTTTATTCAGCAACGTCATCCTCAAGAGAAATAAATGTACTAAAATGAAATCCTTGTTTAATCTAATTACCTTGATCAGAAAAATTAAACTAGGATGTGCTATTCTTTGCTCTTATGTGGTCTTTAATTTAAATAAAATCTGGCATAAAGCCTTTCTCTTTGTGCATGCAACATAAACTCAGTATTAACTCATTTTATTTTTCATTCATTTAAATACTGAAAACCTCTATGGTAAGAGAAGATCAGATGTTGGAGAAAAAAATAGTACTGACTGGTCTTTTGAACTCATGATCACTAACTTCAAGTGATGCCTAGCTGTCCTACTCTGTCTAGTCAATTTCATCCTAAAAGATTACATTGGACCTGCTTCTTTCTCTTCAGATCTTTAATATCTCCTGCCCCTCCTCAATCTCAGCTGCTCATGTCACTGGGGTAAAAATCACAAAGGGATTTCCACAAGTGCTCACCACCAAGCTATCATCTTACCTTCATTTGTATTCCTGCTCTGCCTTCCCACCTGTTTTAGTCCATTTGGGCTGCTATAACAAAGTACCACAGACTGGGTGGCTTAAACAAAAGTTCATTTCTCACATTTCTGAAAGCTGGAAGTTCAAGAACAGGGTGCTAATATGGTCAGGTTCTGGTAAAGGGCTTCTTATGGGTTGCAGACTGCTGACTTCTTGCTGTGTCCTCACATGGTAGAAAAGATGAGGAATCTCTCCAGGGTTCCTTTTATAAGGGCACTAATCCCAATCATGACGCCCCACCCTCATAACCTAATCACCCTCAAGGGCCCCACCTCCTAATTTAATCACCTTGGGGATTAGATTTCAATATATGAACTTGGGCACCAACATTCAGACCACAGCACCACCATATTGGGTAAACTGTCTGTGCTCCCATTTAAGGGCAACTCTTCCACTTGTCCTCTGGACCTACCCTCACTCCTACTCAAGAACATGGCTCCACAACTGTACAATCTCTCTCCTACATAACCCATTTTCCCCTCTCTACTATATTATTACCATCAGTATACAAACATGCTATAATATATCCCATCTTAAAATAAAAAACAAAAACAAAAAAACCTTGATAGAACCACCCTCTTTAGCCACCAGCCCAATTCTTTGCTTCTCTTTACAGCAAAACTCTCTAAATTTATATCCACTATGATGATTATAATTTTTTTAAAGGAAAAATGTTGGCAAGGATGTAGAGAAATTAGAACCCTCATACATGCTTGGTAAGAATGTAAAATGGTGCTGTCACTGTGAAAAACAGTTTGACAGTCCCACAAAAAGTTAAACATAGTGTTATCAAATGACCCAGCAATTCCACTCCAGCAATGTACTCAAGAGAACCGAAGACATTTGTTCACACAAAAACTTGTACATGGATGTTCACAGCAGCATTATTCATAATAGCCAAAAAATAGAAACAACCCAAATGTCCATCAACCAGTGAATGGATAAACAAAGTGTGGTATATACATACAGTGGAGTATAATTTAGCCATAAAAAGGAATGAAGTATGGATGCATGCTACAACAAGGCTGAACTCTTAAAACATGCCAAGTGAAAGAAGCCACACACAAAAGACCACATGTTGTAGGATTCCTTTTATATGAAATGTCCATAATAGGCAAATCTATAGAGACAGAAAGTAGATCAGTGGTTGCAAGGGACTGAGGGGAATGAGGCATGTTGCCAATGGGTAAGGAGTTTCTTTTCTGGGGGATGAAAGAGTTCTGGAATTAGTGGTTATGGTTACATAACCTCGTGAGTATACTAAAAACCACTGAGTTGTATACTTTAAAAGGATGAATGTTTTGCTATGTACATTATATCTCAATTAAAAAACTCCTCTAATTTGCCCAAACCTACTATCTTGACATCCTCTTTTCTTATTTTTTTTTTCTTGAGTCTATTCCAGTCTGGTTTTCATTCCCAGTAACCCATGGAAACTGCTATTGTTGATGTCAACTATGCCCTGTTGTTTTCTGTACTTTTAATCAAAACATTTTCACAGAATGTCAAGGAAAAATTGTTAAAAATTCCTTTAGTGAATGAATTTGTCCTCATGACAGAGGATTCTGAAAGTTATAGAAAGGAAGCTAAAGGTGTTCATTATGGGCAGGATTTTATCGTTGCATTCTACAGTGCATAATAAGGTGTGAGATTATGCATTTTTACAGTATAGCTGACTGTTCTAGGTGTCTGTTTAAGGGGAGCATATGTTAGGGTTAAAAGCCTTTTGAACCCTATTCCCCAAATCCTGCAAGTGTTTTCTTCCTTCCAATCAAGTAAAGCTATTTACCATCTCAGTGTATTCAGTCAGCTTTTGAAAGGTAGATTCAGTATTTCTGACAAACTAGGACCCTGCTGCTTGATAAGCAGATGTTCACATTCATGGTTCCCCATAATCTGCCCCAATTCTACATCTCCAGCTTGATCTTCCAAAATTCCACACCACAAACTCGTTGCTCTAGCCAAGCTGGTTTGTTTTCTGTCCCCAAGTTATAAAATGGGCAATTCTATTTCTATCATTTTGCTAAGAACTTTGTTCCTGTCTAAAACATTCCCTTCCTTTCCAGAATTCCCTGGTGGTCCAGTGGTTAGGACTTGGCGCTTTTACTGCCATGGGCCTGGGTTCGATCCCTGGTTGGGGAACTAAGATCCTGCAAGCCGCGTGGTGTGGCCAATAAATAAATAAAATAAAATAAAATATTTCCTTCCTTTCCCTCTGCCTGCTCTTCAAGATTTATTTGAGAGTCTATGCCATTTGCTTATTCAGTAAACATCAACTGAGTGCCTTCCATATGCCATGTACTGTCTGGAATACTGGGGTACAATAAAAACAAGCCTGTCCTTATGTAGTTTATATTCTAGCAGGAAAATGACACATTACAAAATGAATTAAAACGTTATTACAGTTGTGATAAATGCTAAAAATATGAGGCACAGGAAAATAGGATAACCTATACTGGGAAAAATTAACTGGTCTGGGGGATCAGAAAGGCTTTCTTTCAGACATCATTGCTTTTTGGAAAGCAATATGGCGATATATTAAATCACACAAAAACTTTAACCCAGAAATCCCACTTTTGAGACTTTATCATATAACAATAAAAGTACCAGTACTTAAAAGTACCAGTACTCAGTGACTCTGACTCCTAGTAAAGTTGCAAGCATTATAATGTATAATATCCCACCAACCCAGGCTGCCCAAGAGGTCAAATCTCCAAGTCAGACTGGTGGATTGAGGAAAGCAAATGCAGGTAACCCAGTAAGTCATTAAAAAATATTCAGGTGGGTGGACTCATCACGAGATGCTTAGAACATTCCAGATAAATCAGATTTAGGTCCAATCGCATAATACAAAGTATCCAGCACCTGAAAGCTTGCTATAAGGTCCTGATGGAAGTCTCCCAGTAAAAGTTTATCCATTAATGGGGTTTGATGAAATGGTTGTTGAACATGGGGGCGATGGCTAGTTCTGGCTACCTGGAGCACATTTGTCTTACTGGCCAAACTGGCTGATATGTATGGTCCTTTGCCTATGGGAGGCAAATTGCTGTATGAGATCCTGTTCCATTGGTAAAACATCACAGTTGCATTACATTGTACCTTGAAGTAAAGCTCACCTGTTGTTAGATTGAGGACAGAATAGTTTACCTTTACATAGGGCAAGACAAGTGCTGAGTCTCATGAGATAATATCTGTGATTATTTGGTTGTTGAGCCAAGGTCGCAAAAATTGAGTATGGTCAAGTAAAGGCTGTGAGAAGCTTGAGGGAGCAGGACACAGAGTAGATTGCATGACATGTATCCTTTGAAAAGGAAGTCTCGTACAGAATCAATAGTGTAGCCTTGTGCAGTATTTCTCCGTTTTCTATGCTGGACCCATCGACATTCTCGTTATTACATTGCCTCTGACTGTGCCTTTACTGAAGTCAAATTCCTTGTGCAGGTCTTATAACCCACAGACGTACAGTTAGTTATGGTTCCTCTGATGTTCAGGTGCGTATGGCCGAGACGGCTCATCTGATTGAGGAGCAGCGCTCTACTGAGCAAAGGTGTGCCCTGAAGAGTTATATTGCTGTGCAGAGTAGAGCAATCCTCAAACAAGCAATACAGGTGGCCATTAGGCATGGACACAAATGTCACATTCTTAGTTAGGCAGAGGCACCGATCAGTCCTTATATTGTAATGACACCACTTTTGTGGGTTATTGGGAATGCTATTGACAGGTACACATCTGGATTTGTGTGCTGTTTGCTTGCTTTTCCTGGCTTCTGAGTAGAGACCCAAAAGCCAAATGACATGGTACAGGAGACTTCTTAACACCTCTCGATGGTGGCTGCAATGGGGACATGGTGGTCAGCTTCCATGGTGATACTGTAGATAACATCCTCCTGTGATAAGTCTTCATGGCGGGAAACAGCTGTGTCAAGCTGGTACATCGAGGGGTGCCTCCTGAATAGCATTGCAAGCCTGGTATTTCCATGCCAGAGCCACCAACCCAAGAAACATTCATCTGGAGGAGCAGTAGGAATAACAGCCTAGTTATAGCGAGGCTCAGTAATCACAGGCAGTGGAGTGGCGAGCCCACATGGGGTGATGTTTGAATCAATGGCAGGAGTTCCTTGGGACATCTTGGAAGACAGGAATGTCACATCAGGCTGGAGTTTATTGATCTCTGTGTTAACTGCCTTGAATGCTGCACTGGTTGACTGTAGCTAATGATTCTATAGCAGCTCTAACAACAGAGATGTCTCATCTCAACTCATCTCTGATCTAAGATCAATGAATATGTCTTCTGTGTCAGAATTCCTCTTTGCAGCTCTCACTCTCTAGATGAGCTCCGTGGTTGCAAGTTCATCTTATCCTGTCGTCTGAGAGAGCTAAGCTTACTTCCTGAGCTACTATCTCAGGTACTTTGGAAGTAACTCCTCCAGTAGTGCTGGAGTCTTCATTGCAATCAGCTGCTCCAAGTTGTATCCCGGACATGGCTCTGTTGACCTTGAAACATGTATTAAGAGCCAGTGGAGTAGCTCCACTCTGCAACTGTTCTTATGTTTTTGGAATCTGACTTTGGTTCCAAAGCATAGTTTTTAGTGGTGGAAAAACTGGATACCACATGAATGTCCATGAACAAGCAATAAGGGATAAAAGATTAATTTCTGGTTTTTCTAGACATTGGAATATTAGATAGCTGATTGGAAATAAATTAGGTCTAAATGGTTTGTCTTAAAGGATATTGATTGTAAGAACAAGTTTCAAATCAGTTTGTTTAGAACGAGCCCATATTCATAAAAAATACCATATGCTTGTATATTTGAAAGAGTTTGAAAATGTTAACGTTGGTTACTTCTAAGTTATGGGGAAGAAGAATGGGGACCTCTTTTAGAGGATTCCATACTTCTAGGGAATGGATTATTAGCTTTTACTTTATATATCTTTGGATTTCCTCACCTGTCACAAAATTAGCTGTTATTAAAATTAATGAAAGAATTTAATTTTGGTAGGGGAAAGGACTACTAAATTTTTCTTAACCTACCCTACACCATCTAATACGGTAAACATTCTATAAATATTTATGGAAGGAGATATGGGGGAGGAGGAACAGGTTAAAATATGTTTCACAGTGCTAAAAAGATAACCCTTAAAGCATTAATGTATGATGAAGCATTGCAGAACCTCTAAATGAACAGTAGGAGGGAGGAAGAAAGAGATACTTGATTAGGCTGGCAGAATAAAATGGGAAGAAGTGAAAAAAGCAAAGTATTATAAAATAAATAATAGGCACCAATGGAAAAGATAAGATCAATATTGCAGTTACTCCAATAAATGTAAATGGGTTGAATTTACCTATCGAATGACAAAATCTTTCATACTGGGTATAAACACTCAGGTAGGTGTTATTCACCTAACTAGATGTTGTGTACCTTTCAAAACACATACAACAAAGTGAACCTTTAATAAAACGTGATCTCGGGTGGCCTTGGCCTGCAGTGGCTTGCAGCAAGATTTTGGTGTCCGGCCTGAGATTGAGGTTGGGCAGCGGCAGTGAGAGCACTGAATCCTAACCACTAGACCACAAGGGACCAGTGGCCCGGGACAAGGCCCTGGCCCATCAGCTGTGTAGAAATGAAGCTCCACATGGAGACGGAAAGTAGTGAAGCAGGTAAACTGTTTATTAGGAGGAAAAAGACTACAGTACGTGCGGATAGACACACGGGCGGGCTCAGAGAGAGAGTCTTGCCCTCCTGGAAGTTGGAATCACTTTTATGGGGCATTTCCTCTGGGTTTCCTTTGACCAATCATCTTGCTTTGCCTGGTTCTGAGTCCGTATTTGGTACCTCTCACCATCCTCCCCTGTGTGCGTGTGCCTCTGTTAGCCAAGATGGATTCTAGTGAGGAGGCCTATGGGCAGCTGGCATCACTTACTATGAGGTGGCACCCCTCCTTTTTTGAACTCCAAGGAACCCTTCTGTGCATGTGTAGTCGGTGAAGTCTCCTTGACTTCAAGAATGAGGAATACGTGGTCTTTTATCTCTTTTCTGGGCAGGGCCCAGCCTCCTCCATTATCCTGCTTTTATGGAGTTTCTGCTATTATGGAGTTTCTGTCCACAGGGGAGAAACTGTTCAGCCTGGGGCTCATCTATCTTCTGCCTCAGAAGGATACTATTTGCAAGCCACAAGTACCGTCAAAATATTTTAGAATACACCTAGCAAGACAAGTACAAGATGTGTATGGAAAACAGCTACAAAATTTTGGTGAATGTATTAGTTTTCTATTGCTTCAGTAACAAAGAGCCACAGACTTAGTGACTTAAATCAATCCCAACTTATTATCTTACAGTTCTGTAGGTGACACGCCTCACGGAGATAAAGTCAAGGTGTCAGCAGGGCAGAGAGTGCATTCTTTTCGTAAACCTAGGGGAGAATCCCCAGCACTGCTCCTTCAGGTGTTGGAGGAATTCACTTCTGAGGTCATTGGATTGAGATCTCTGTTTCCTTGGTGCTGCCAGCTGGGAGCCATCCTTAGCTCCTAGACATCTCTCAGGGGTCCTTGTGGAGACCCCACATTTCAGAAGCAGCAATAAAATGTGGAAGTCTTCCGCGCTTTTAATCTCTCAGGTGATTAGATTAGGCCCACCCTATATAATCCAGGATAAGTGATTTCCTATCTACCTCCCAAGAAAGTAGCTTTTGTAAAAATGCCTGCAAAGCAGCATTGACTTGCAAAAGCAGCTCATAGGACTAATGCTCCTTACATAAGTGGTTAGTTCATTCGATGAAAACTTATTTCAAGGCAACTGTCATGCTTTATTAACAACAATAAATATGTCTAAAATGTATCCTACTTATAAATCCCTGGAAATAAAACAGTCACCATTGTCTAATCCTTAGCACCAAGAACACTGTCCTCAGAATAGACATCTCAGACGTCATTCTGAACCTTTAGACTAACTTAAAGGTCAGCTATGAGTGCCCTCTGCATTCTGTCTCCACCTTTCTGACTTTTCCTAGCCAAAACACGGGAGTGAAAAACGTTTTCTAAGATAATGCATTGACAGGCATCCTGTGACGTCCCGGGGAAGGCGGCCCGCCGGCCGGACATGGGTCAGGACGAAGTGGCCAAGAAGGGTCCCGGGAGGCACAGCCCGAAGGGGAGGAAACGACCCAGTTAACATCGGCCAGGCACTCAGCCCCAGAGTCCGGTGTAGCCGGCGCGAGGCCCCCTCGTTTTCACCCGGTTTCAGCCAAGAACACCGAAGAGCCACAGGTTGCTACCCGGATGGAGCTGCGGCTCCCCCTGCCCACCTTCCGTGCTAGGGCGCGCATGCGCATCCTGGAGGCCATTGGGTGAGGCGGAGGGTGGGGCTCGGGGTGGAGAGAGGAGGGGAGCGGCGGTTGGACGAGAGGGGAGCCGCGCCCACCACGCAACGTCTCTGCGCAGGCGCGGGGCGCCAGCTTCTGGTATTTTCGACACGTCTGCCGCGACCCCGTTCAGTTCGCTTTTGGACGTTGGACGTCGGAGGTAGAGGTTGTGAGTCCGCCGTTCAGGAGAAGCAGCGAAAAGCCTCTCTCCGTCCTTAACTTGAGAAGGAAGGCGTCCGTTGGGCCTTTCTCTCCTTGAGTGAGGCGTCGACGGCCCGTGGTGGGTTTCCTGGTGACGGGGTGGCCCTGCGGTCGGTTACCTCAAGGCGAGCGTAGCCGGGCCCTGTGGCCCCGCGGAGCGGGGACGGGGACGGTGGCGGGGCGGGAAGGCCGGCAGCAGACGGCGCCACAGCCGGAGTTCCGTAGGCCGGGAGGCCCGTTTCTTTCTCGGCCCGAGGCTGCCCGCGCGGCCCACTTCGGGACTTCACTTGTGTTTTGTTTCCTCCCGTTTGTTTTTAGGAACTGAGTTCTCGGGCAGGGGTCGTCAGAGCAAAGGAAGCTCGGAAGCTGCCGTCCGAGATGTCCAGCTACGTGAACGACCTGTGGCCGGGCTCGCCGCACAAGGCCTCCCCCTCGTCGTCGCGGTCGGGCCCGTCCAGCCGGCTGTCCTCGGCGTCCGGGAGCCGCTCTCCCCCGAGCTCTCCGTCCCGATCCGTCGTCTCGACTCGGTCGTGGTCGCGGAGCCGCAGCCGCGGCCCGCCCCGGCGGAGGAGCAGGTCGAGGTCTCGCTCCCGAAGGCGCCACCGGAGGAGGTACCGGCGCTACTCGCGCTCGTACTCGCGGAGCCGCTCGCGCCCCCGCAGCCGGCGGTACCGGGCGAGGCACCACGGCTCCTCCAGGAGGTCCTCCCGGCCCCTCAGCCGCCCCCGCTCCCGAGGCCGCTCGCCTTCCCGGAGGGCCTACGCCTTCGCGCGGGACCGCCCGTACTACGGCTTCGGCCGCACCGTCTACCCGGAGGAGCGCAGAGGCTGGAGGGGGCGGTCCCGGACCAGGTCGCGCAGCCCAACCCCATTTCGTCTGAGTGAGAAGGGTGAGTCGTCGGTCGTCGAGAGAGGCGTTAGGGGAAAGAGGAAGGACTCCAGTAGGTTAATAGTTAAAACTACACTGTAGTGGGCGCCCAGTTTTATAATGGACGGCATGCTTTCCCCTTGGGGGTAACGCTGTGCACGTTAAATGGCTTGGTGGAGGGCGGTTCTGGGTGGAGCCTTGAAGTTGTCAGGGAGGTAGTTATTTACCCACCGTGTGCTTTTACTTGTTGATCATTTAGGGATGCTTGTTTTTCTCAGCAAAATAAGTAGAGTTCTTTTTCCATCAATAGAAATATATCTTACATGTGGAAGTACCGTGTAAATGTCTAGATACTACTAGTTTAAAAGCACAAACATAGGGCTTCCCTGGTGGCGCAGTGGTTGGGAGTCCGCCTGCCGATGCAGGGGACGCGGGTTCATGCCCCGGTTCGGGAGAATCCCACATGCCGCGGAGCGGCTCGGCCCCTGAGCCATGGCCGTTGGGCCTGCGCGTCCGGAGCCTGTGCTCCGCCACGGGAGAGGCCACAGCAGTGAGAGGCCTGTGTACAGCCAAAAAAAAAAAAAAAGGCACAAACACAGTTTGTGATTTTTGAGTTTTCTGGAGAAATACTACAGGATAAATGAACACTTTGTGTTTCTTTTGTAGATCGAATGGAGCTGTTAGAAATAGCAAAAGCCAATGCCGCAAAAGCATTAGGAACAGCCAACTTTGACTTGCCAGCCAGTCTCAGAACTGTTTCTGTATCTAAAGAAACCAACCGTGGAACAGCTGTACTGAATAATGGTGCAAAGTCTGAGGTAAGTGTTTTAGATTTATCCAAGCAAAATCTTCAGGAAACTACTACCAGAAAGATCTGATTAGCCATTTTTATTTGATTTGCCTTAGACTGCTTCCTGGAAAGGCTAGCTAAATATAATTTAAAATAACAGATCTGACAATACTAGATAGTCTCCCCCCGTGAAAATGGGAGACTAATGAACTTTATTTTCAGTTGACACAGTACTAATTACTTTCATAATTGTAGCTGGTACTTTGGTGATTTCTATGTAGTTACCAAGTTTTTCTAGCTAGTTTTTTACGGAGTATTTATCTGTAGCGCTCATTTGCAGCATTATGTTCCCACAAATTCCGTACTCAACATACAGTATAGTTTATCTGCTTTATTTCTGTCTTATAGAAATCATGAATGTGGTCTCCAGACATTGATGAAGAAAATCTGTTGGTAATTGATACATGCACAAAAGCATCAGAGGTTTAACTAATTTGAAGTTTATGTTGACACACTGAAAACTTAGTTTTTTGTTGGTAGATCCCTGTGCATGCTAGAATTTGGGACAGGTACTAAACTAAACAAAAGTGTACTTTGTAATGGTGGGGCATCTGATATAGATGTCCCTTTCATAATATATGCAATATATTCCAGATATTTTGAGAGATTACAGAAGAAGAGGCCTGCTTCACTTGCAGATAAGTTTATTACAATTCTCCAGAAATGTGCAGCATAAAATCCATAGCTTAAAGGTTTAAGGTAGTTAGGAATTGATAACACTCAGTTAACATAGGAAAGATGGGTTATCTCCTGTCATTCAGATCCAGATGTGGGTTTGCCTAAGTATTAGTGGTGGACAAGAAAGATCTTAGTTCAGTCGCTTTTTCAGACGGTTAGGTTCCCAACTGGATGGGCAAATGCCTTAGTTCTTTGAAACTAGGTGTTTTCTGGTATGACTTGACTTTCAAAGTTACTTGAATTTGCATCAGGGGGATACAATACTCCTTTATGGGGAAGAGTGTCTTAAGCCTATCATTGAATCGGTTTTGTTATGGGGAAAACTTAACAGAGTACTATGTTATTTATTTTAGGATGTTAACTATTTGGTTACATCCAACTTGATTTGTGTCTCTACAAGTGAATTTGTAATACAGTTGGGGTGCTTTTTATACCTACAAGGGTATGGTTTTTTAAAATTTACTTTCTCTTACCTGTCTAGCTGTCAGATAAGTTAATAGAAGATGAAACAGAAAATCCCAACGAGAAGTCTTCCCAGCAAAAAAGCATAGCTTTTAGCTCTAATGTAAGTATATCTAAGCATTGACCACTCAAAAACTGGCCTTAAACATATTTCTGTTATGTGGGTTTTTATTTTTGTTGGCTCATTGTTTTTATGCTGATAATTCGAGGCCTACTAAGCCGCTAAATAAATAGAATTAAAAGAAATTTTTTTGTATGGTTCTTACAAGTGACCAATATAATGGGCTCCTACTTTAATATCTACATTCTCAGTCTCAATGTTTTGTCCTCCTTTTAATTATTCCTGTTTTCTTTTTTAACTGTTAAAATATTCAAAAAACAAGTCTCAGAATATCCTGTAGTCAGAATATTTTTTTTTTTTTTTTTTTTTTTGCGGTATGCGGGCCTCTCACTGCTGTGGCCTCTCCCGTTGCAGAGCACAGGCTCCGGACGCGCAGGCTCAGCAGCCATGGCCCACGGGCCCAGCCGCTCCGCGGCACGCGGGATCCTCCCGGACCGGGGCACGAACCCGCGTCCCCTGCATCGGCAGGCGGACTCCCAACCACTGCGCCACCAGGGAAGCCCTGTAGTCAGAATATTTTAAAATGAGCTAAGGGCTTAATAAACATAATTCAAAACTATTTTTAATACTTCACTACTGCAGTAGTGACATATGCCTTGCATATGTCTGATTTGATTGAATCAAGTTGCAAGTGCAGTCCGTGGCTTTGCATTTATTTGGTTGGTGTCTCTTTTAAGTTCTAGTCTTAAATGGAATTATTTAATGTATTTTGTAAAAAGCGAGTATTTTAAATATGTATAATAATATTTGTTTGGGAAGCTAACTTAAGAACTTGTTCTCTTACAGAATTCTGTAGCAAAGCCATTGCTTCAGAAATCAGCTAAAGCTACTACTGAAGAGACCTCTTCAGGATCCCCAAAAATAGATAAGAAGAAAAGTCCATATGGACTGTGGATACCTGTCGAAAAGAACATCAATAGCTAAGGTTGCCTGAAATGCATTTTTTTTTTTGCAAGTTTGTTTCCAGCATTATTCCATTCCTTTGAACCATTTAGTGATAATTGTTGCAATTACAGATGACAACACAGAAAGATGTAAATACTTAATATTTAAATATTAACATTTTAGATTTCTCTTGCAGATAGGAGACAGCACAAATGGACCAGAGGTTACGCACAGGTGGCATTCTTGTATATATACTTGTAAATGTTTTATATAATATGGATTGGTTATGTAGAAGTGAAATTTTTAAGACAAACAGTAATTGAACTGTTTGTGTTGTATATATTTTATTAATAAATTTGTTTTTATTTTAGTTTCACTTTATTGTATATATTTTACATAATGGGTTTTTATTTAATGAAGAAGAATGAGGTGGTATCTCTTGTTTAAAGCCTTGCTAATCCCAGATCCAAATCCATGAACTGACAGCATAGGGCTCTGTGATCTTACCTGAGAGTTTGTGAGAAATGTTGAATCTGAAATCTACCCCAGAACTGAATTAGAAGCTGATTTGTAAAGTACTCCCGGTTGATGTAGATACTCATTAAAATTTGGGAAGTTTGGCCTAAGACTTAAAAGAATACTGGCATAGTGTTATCCTGGAAGAATTGAGCTTCACGGCAGGAAACTAAGCCAGAGAGGGGTTGAAACAATGCCTCACTGGGTTATAAAATCAGCGGTTTCGTTGCATTTTTTTCTTATTATGTTTTAAAAAGTATTTATTGATTTGAAATTCTTCATTGTTTCTTACTGTAGCTGGGAAAGACCTTAACTAAGCACATAAAAATTTAGAGATGAATGTTAACACTTAACTGAAAGGTCTGGGCAGTTGGTTTAAACGTTAGCTGATCATGGATTTTTGTGGTTTTTCCTGTTAATACATTCTAGTGGATACCAAAACTAGGAGGATTTAAGCCAGTTTTAGATGGTCTCTCCAAGTGTTAATTTGACTTAATCAAATGTTTGGATTAAACATAAAATGCCAGCTTAATGAATTTATTTTGCCTATGTGCTAGGCTTTAGCAACAAAACATGTCTTGCTAGAACCTAAGCAAAAAATAAAAATCCTAGTAGATCAAAAACATGCATGAGGTTTTATTTTAGTGATGGGGGTGGGTACTATTGATTGCTTGAATGTTTTTCTTTTCTACTCCTTGGAATCTTGCCCTAATTTTGAACAGACTCTTTAGTTTGGGAAATAATGAAATAGACTTCCAATAGGCAGGGATAACAAGTTAGAGAATAGGATGAGGAGAACATTAGAAGCAAGACAAAAAACCTGGGAAAAGACAAACACCCAGAAATTAGATAACAGATGAGCAGGCTTAAGTCCTAAATTTTTAAGTAGAAGTTGACTTTAAAAAGATGGTGAAGAATCCTCAAGTGCAATGTAATACTGTATTAACTAAAGCTGTGCTGTCCAGTATTTTACCTGCATTTCCCATGAAGACAGCCACCAGCCACTGTGGCTATTGACCACTTGAGAAGTTGGCTACTATGACTGAGGAACTGAATTTTAAGTAACCACTTACTGGAAAGTGCAGATAATAGAATACTTCTATGGTAGAACATTGTATTGGATAAGAGCTGCTCTTAAATTTGACCCTATGAAAAATTTAAATGTACAAATTTAGACTTGGATATATACATTCCTGGACATATAATTTCTATTCCTATAGTAAAGCTATAGAACTCAAGGATTTCCTTGTAAGGGAGACTTTTGCAATGAATTGATGACATAATGCTAAGATCATTTTCACCTTCACTTAGCTGGTAACAGAAAAGCACCTGCTTTGATTATGACCTTATGTAAGACGTTTGGCTAGTTGCCATGGATATGTGCCACTTCTGAGATTTCACTTCTACAGTGGTCTTTTCCTTCAGCCTTGGAACTTGCCTATTTTCCCTTTATTAGTTCATTTTCTTTTTACTACCCAGTATCCTGAAAAGAACGTACACTTTCTCCATTTTTTTTTCATAATCACCCCATGAAGTCCTGTCAGTCCTTGTCTAACCTGACCTTGTCGTTTGTGTGTGGCCAGGACAACTGTGCTCAGTCTCTCCTAGGCTTTGTAACACAGAAGATAACTCATTGTGCATATTCCCAGACTGCCTGTCATTACATAAGTGGGATGCAGTTGCCCAGGTGTGATACCACGTCATTACATAACCTGCGGACAATATAGCAAACAGGCACTGACAGTGAGAAATTGTACCAAGAGACTAGATTTAGTGCTGTCCAATAGAAGGGAGAGCTGCAATGAATAGTAAAAAGGTGAATTCGTTTTTTACCCCAGTAGATGTTAAAATATTTAAACATATAATGTAGAAAAGTGGTATTTTACTTTTTTTGGGTAGGTGTTGTGATTCAGTGTGTATGTTACACTTAAAGCACACCTCAATTTGCCCTAGTCACATTTCAGATGATCACTAGTGACATATGGTGGGTGGAAAGCACAGCCCTAGATTGTAGGTTCAGGTGTGTAATGCTTTGCTTTTTTTCTAGAGAAGCCATGATTACTGAACCAACCACAGCATGCTGTCCTTTGGTTTTCTTTGCTGAAGCACTTACTAAACTTACCTAGCAAAATAAAACTTGTTCTTATGCGGGCTCACTTTTCACTATTTCTTCATGGAGTCCTTTCTCAAATTTTTCTGTCATTCAGGCAGAGATTTCCATGCATTTGTCTTCTTTTCTTTGACCTCTTCCATTATCTACAGTGGCTTTTTGTCCTTTGCCCACTGTTAGGATTCTATCCTTAGCCTACTCCCTCTACAAGCTCTTTTGCTAATTTCCTCCACTCTGTCTTTAACTACCATCTACTAACTGAAGAGTATCAATTTCTGAACTCTAGTTTCCAAAGCTTGCCTCAGCTCTTCACAATGAACCTTTCCCATACTGAGCTAATGACAGTATTGCCTGTTTGAATTAGTGGCTTTTACCGTCCACCTAGTCACCTTCAGAGTAGTCTTCAGATCATGCTGACATCTGTTTTTTTGGTTGACTGTTGGGAGCACTTTTCTCCTCTGGGGAAATCCTATTTGTCCTTTAAGCTCAAGTCAGTATGATGTCTTTGAAGACCTATTAATATTTCCCTCCCCTCCTTTTCCCTTAGTAGAAAGGTATTATTAAATGTTTCTTTGAAAATACAGGAGAAGAAAAAACTACTGGAATGTTATTACTCTTGATAAGATTGGGCAGCATGGGTGTGTATTTGTGTCAAATTATTTTAAAAAGTAAGTAAAATTACCACATTTGTTCCCATTCCCAGGAGCAATCACTATAAATAGTATGGTGCACATCCTGGATTTTATTTCTGTGCCTGTACAAACCTCTTTATATAGGTAAGAGCATCTTTTCATGTTAGATCTGTCTCATTCTGTAGTTGTATGACTGTACCACAATGTTAAAATTTCCCTATTCACAGTACACTGAATATACCTTTATTATTAGCATTTATATTACCATCTTTATAAACCCGTCATTAGCTAAATCGGAGCTTCCTACTCGTTGATCAATAAGTGTGCCCAGCTTATACTGATCTCAAGCCTAGGCATGTTTTTATTCACGTAACATGGCACAATCTTCACTTTCATGGGATACTCCTGACTTCAGGTTTTCTATCCTCTGTTTCCCATAATTGCTACTAAAATCGCATGTCCTAATTTTTTAGTTACAGTTGAAATAAGGTTAGAATTCCAGTTAGCCTTTAAAAAAAAAGATTGTATTATGTGTATTTTAATATTTTCACCAAGTGTTTTAACTTACCTTCTTCCAAGGGATATTTGCTTTTTGAAGGATGGCATATTTGTAAAATGCTACTGGAGAATCAGTCTCCCACCCTCTATGCTTGCCCCATAAATGCACCTGGGCCATAGGATACAACATGGGACAGGCAAGCACCTGCTAATTGTGACCTCTTGGAGCAGGGAGGGATTAGGTTGAATTTCCAGTGACCACTGCCTGCCTTTCACTACCTACCATAGCTTATAAGAAGAATTAGTGCCAATTTAGCAACTCACCTCTGAAGCTCCCAAGTTCAACTCCAGGTCAAGTCAAATGTATGACAGATTTCAGCATGATGATGACTTGTGTTCGTATCTAAGGATTTTAAGCCTAGCAGAGTGCACACATTAAGCACACACTTCAAACACAGAAATACAAGACATTTTTCTAAAACAAATGAATAATAAATATATAAGTATGAAAATACACAGATTTGTAGAACATGTCTTTACAAATTATAAAAGGAAAGAGTCCTGATTTACTGGTACAATTTGGCAGAACAGTTCCTGAAGGAGATTAGACAGCTGTTCTTCTTTCCAAGTTTTGTTTAATTTAAGCTGTATATTTCCCATAGAATCTTTCTGCCTTGTTGAATTTGGCATTCCTTTCATTAATGTAGTCAATATCTGCATCATTGTTATAAGGACGTCTCCGGCTGTATTTGTCTCGTTTTTCAATTCTGTAACGGAAACAAATATGCAGAATTCAAAGCGGCATTCCTTTTTTTTTTTTTTTAATTTATTTATTTTTGTGTTGGGACCTCGTTGCTGTGCGCGGCCTTTTCTCTGGTTGCAGTGAGCAGGGGCTACTCTTCATTGTGGTGCACGGGCTTCTCATTGCGGTGGCTTCTCTTGTTGCAGAGCATGGGCTCTAGGACCGCGGGCTTCAGTAGTTGTGGCTCGCGGGCTTAGTTGCTCTGTGGCATGTGGGATATTCTCGGACCAGGGATTGAACCCATGTCCCCTACGTTGGCAGGTGGATTCTTAACCACTGTGCCACCAGGGAAGTCCCTCCTTTTTGTTCTTAATAGTTAAGCCTGAAAGCAATATCTTTAGAAAGCATCCTACAAGGATATGTGTTCAATGAGCATTCTTCTTGAATTTAATCTTAACAGTATCATCAGATGATCTGGTCTGAAGTTTGGGAAATTACCCAGGTTCACGCTGAAATATGAGTGGTCACATATTACGTTGAGAGAATTTCTATACGTACTCTGTAGATTCTGCCTAGTAGTTACCCCATTCAAAACACATATAAGCCACATAAGTGTCCATTGACAGATGAATGGATAAAGATGTGGCACATATAAATGGAATTCTACTCAGCCATAAAATGAAACGTAATTTGAGTTATTTGAGGTGGATGGACCTAGTGTTTGTCATACAGAGTGAAGTCAGTCAGAAAAAATACCATATGCTAACACATATGGAATCTAAAAAAAAATGGTTCTGATGAACCTAGGGGCAGGACAGGAATAAAGACACAGACGTAGAGAATGGACTTGAGGAGGAGGGTGGGGTGGGGGGAGGGTAAGCTGGGACGAAGTGAGAGAGTAGCATTGAAATACATACACTACCAAATGTAAAATAGCTAGTGGGAAGCAGCTGCATAGCACAGGGAGATCAGCTTGATGCTTTGTGACCACCTAGAGGAGTGGGAGAGCGAGGGTGGGAGGGAGACGCAAGAGGGAGGGGATATGGGATATATGTATACATATAGCTGATTCACTTTTTTATACAGCAGAAACTAACACAACATTGTAAAGCACTTATACTCCAATAAAAATGTTAAAAAAACCACATACATATAAAAGTGGTGGTGAATGGGACCATTCTTCAAACTAATAATTCAAATGTTCCTTAACTTCAATCCAGTTGCTACACTTCAAGACCATATAGTTAATTTTGTTATTAAGCATGAATCACTACTAAAACTTTAGGCTGCATTTGTAGTACTTACTGCTTTTCCAAGTCTACGACCATCCTATCAGTTTCCTCTGTGGAAGGCACGTGTGTTCCGTGAAGAAGACTGTTAGATGTTGAGTAGAACTCCTCTCCACTGAAAAAGAGTGAAGTGGTGAGTAACACAAAAAAAGATCCTATACCTTCAGAACTGGATAATGTTTAGTGGTCAAAAGTGGAAAACTTTGAGATACTTGATTTCAAAGAAATAGAATTCAGACCAAAAATATATATATTTAAGAAATATCTACTCCTGGGACTTCCCTGGCAGTCCAGTGGTTAAAACTCCATGCTTCCACTGCAGGGGGCGTGGGTTCGATCCCTGATCTGGGAACTAAGATCCTGCATGCTGTGTGGCCAAAAAATAAAAAACCTCCAAAGCCCAAATGAGTTAGCTGAGGACCACAGGTTAATGGGATTAACGGAGTTCATACAGTAGGAGAGCTTGGGTAACATGCTCAATTGAGGGCACAATTTACAGCCCTCTCCACTATCTACACTATCACTATTAAAACAGTCTTGATCTTTAGCACAGTACCTGTCTTACATAATTAGGTAAGGAGTGTAGTTTACCATTGTTTACTGTGCATGACGAAAGAAAGTATTACTGTGTCCCCTACCTGTGGATAAGGGTAATAGCAACAGTAATAATCAATGATAACAAATAATAGCCAATACATATACAGTGCTTTCTATGTGCCAAGCACTGACTGAGGGCATTGTATGAATTTATTTAATCTTGATAATAACCCTGTGAGGTGGGCACTGTTGTTATTCCCTATTTACAGATGAGGAAACAGAGAAAAATAGTGTGACACAGCTACTAAGTGGTGGAGCCGGGACCCAAGGCCAGGAAGCAAAGCTCCAGAATCAGCACTCTTAAATTCAAGGCCTTTCAGTAACATACATAATGCATGCTTTTAAATCACATTGACTTACTGCTTTTCTCTCAGTCTCTCATATGTTTCCATGTCAGGTCTGATCTGCTTTGTCAACCTATGATACTGGTGTAATTGGGCAGCAGCATAATCTGAAAAAATGAGAACCCATACTATCTTAGATGTTGGGTGGGGCATTATTAGACTTGTTAAATGGGCCATTAATAGGCCCATTCAAAAGTAAAAGCCATTTTTACCTGAAAATCCCACATTGGGGTTTTTCCTCCTCTTTTTCCTCTCCCATTTTTCTGCATCTTCTGCACTGATCTCGAGCAACTTCACTTTCTTATAGTCTTCCCCTCTTGCTGTACATTCCTAAAACGAGGGGAAAAAACATTAGCTTTATTGCCTTATACAATTCCTTAATTCCTTTCAAATCAAAGGCTTAAAGACTGCCATCAAGACAGTAAAATGGCCAGTTTACAAAGAAAATTGTGGAATCTGCTATATCTGTAAGAATACATCTATAAAACTGACACCAAAAATAGCTGTGGGGGACACATTAGATGTCCATCAAAATCCTTGCTTGCCTCCTTTCTGGGCTCATGGCCGCCCATTTCTCAACATCCCTTGCAGCTGCATCAGGCCAGGTGACTTGGCCTGCTCAGCTGGGAACTGATACAGGAGAGGCTCATGAGCTTTATCTTTTCTTATTGTTGGAGCTTTTGTTACTGTAGCTTAACCTTTTACCCTAATATCCATTATGTGGCTGCAACTATGTGCCAGGCAGTGTTGTAAATGTCTTCCATATTTTATTCTCAAAACTCTCTAAGGTACAGATGAGGAAACCAGAGCTGGAACGCTTAATGCTTAACTACCATGCAATATACTGCCTGAACAAAACACAATATAATATTTGAATCCACAGCTTATGAAGGTGGCAGGAGTGTACTTACTTTTTCTTTTCTTTTTCCTGCAATTCCCATTCCAAATGAGCTTTCTTAGCTTCCCAATTTGCAGGTAATTTAAGTCTTTTATCTTCCTCCACAACTTCCTGGTTTCGAGCTTCATTCTACCACCAGGACACAAAGTTTGTCAGCAGAGGTATGGAAACAAATCCAAATAAATGTTACCTATCTTGTATGGTAGGCCATCCAAAATGGACTTATGGATTTTATCCTGAAAGGAAGGGAGCCACTGGAGAAGTTTGTGTGAGAGTGTGTTTGTACTGAAGAGATTTCATGTAGGGGGAAGAGAGGTAAACACCAATATCTATACCTTTAAGTATTATGTTACTGCCTTCAAGGAACCATGTGGTAAAGATGGAAAGAGCAATAGTTTGGGAGTAAGAAGACCTGAGAAATATACTGATTTGACTACTCCCTAGCTGTGTGATGTAAGCAAGTCGCTTAGGATTGGATTGAAACAGCATTTCCCAAAGTATGAGTTCCACTGTACAGAGGTACTTGAGATGATTTTAGATACTACTGAATGACACAGTCACATACTGAGAAAGTGATTCCATTTCTCATTCCTTTTTTAATTCAGATTGGGTTGAAGACAAAATTTCAGTTTTAACACGTCTAAAAACACCTATCTTAATGCCTCATTTAGTCTCCCTTTAAAAACAAACAGAGGGGGCATTCCCTGGTGGCGCAGTGGTTAAGAATCCGCCCGCCAATGCAGGAGACATGGATCGAGCCCTGGTCCGGGAAGATCCCACATGCCTCAGAGCAACAAAGCCCGTGTGCCACAACTACTGAGCCTGTGTTCTAGAGCCTTCTAGCCACAGCTACTGAGCCTGCGTGCCACACTACTGAAGCCTGCACTCTAGAGCCTGTGAGCCACATCTACTGAGCCTGCGTGCACAACTACTGAAGTCCACGTGGCTAGAGCCCATGCTCCACAACAACAGAAGCCACTGCAATAAGAAGCCTGCACGCCGCAACAAAGAGTAGCCCCCGCTCACCACTAGAGAAAGCCCACGTGCAGCAACGATCACCCAATGCAGCCAAAAATAAAATAAATATTTATTAAAAAAATAAAAACACTGAGCAAGTGGACAGGTGGTCACATTTACAGTATAAACCATGAAGGTGGTATGAGAAGGACTACAATCTGATTTTCCTATTATCTATGAAGTTCAGAAAGTTTTAGGTGACAGAGTTAGTGGCAGAGTTAGGCCAAGAACCCAAATTTCCTGATTTCTAGCTGGTTTTCTTTTCTACCTATAATATTGTAATATCTCTTTAACCACAATACCATCAGCATACTCCCCAAATAATTCCTTATTATCAAATATCTTGTCAGTGTTCACATTTTCCTGATGGTCTCATAAGTGTTCATTATTATTTTTACAATCTGTTTGAATTGGAATTCAGACAAGTCCCACATGTTGCGATTAGTCAACATGTATGTACACCTCTTAAGGTTTATTTAATGTATAGTTTCCTTTTCCATCTTTTTTATCCATTGCTTTTTTGAGGAGTGTGAAAATGTGTTGACTGTCCTATTGTTTCCCAAAGTGGCATCTGCTAGTTGCCTCCCTATAATGTCCTATAACATATTTTTTGACCCCTGTATTTCCTGTAAATTGGTCAATAGATCTAGTGGCTTCATCCAATTCAGGTTAGATTTATTTTTTTTTTAAGATTTATTTATATTTATTTATTTAATTTTATTTTTGGCTGTGTCGGGTCTTAGTTGCGGCACGCGGGATCTTCGTTGAGGCATGCAGGATCTTTCGTTGTGGTGCGCGGGCTTCTCTCTAGTTGTGGCGTGCGGGTTTTCTCTTCTCTAGTTGTGGCGTGTGGGTTTTCTCTTCTCTAGTGGCATGTGGGTTCCAGAGCGCGTGGGCTCTGTAGTTTGCGGCACACGGGCTCTAGTTGAGGTGTGCGAGTTCAGTAGTTGTGGCGTGTGGGCTTAGTTGCCCTGTGGCATGTGGGATCTTAGTTCCTCGACCAGGGATTGAACCCGCGTCTCCTGCATTTTAAGGCAGATTCTTTACCACTGGACCACCAGGGAAGTCCCCAATTCAGGTTAGATTTATTTTTAGCAAGTCTACTTATATGAAACTGGTGCTACATACTTCTATCAGGAGACACATAATCTCTGATTGTATCCTTTTTGTGATGTTCACAGCCACTGACTGTGATCCAGTGACTCATTAAAAACTGCAAAATGGGGATGTTTGAATTATATCATTGCTTCTTCACACATCATCCGGCCTCCTATTTTTTTTTTTTTTTACAGTATTTCAAGTGAATTAAGTATGTCCCACTAGTTTTTAGATTGCGTTTTTCTGCGCAAATAGGGATAACTACCATCCTCACACATACCTCTTGTCTCCAGCTGCCTGCTGACCTCCTATCCTAATGAGGACTTTTCCTTTGCTCTGTTCCTACTGCTCTATACCACTTCCCCCAACTCCTTTACTTGTCTAATAATATCCTACCCATTTTTCAAGCAGCGTAGTTGTCACCTTAGTCTCTAGTTGTCAGTCTTCTCTGCACTTCTGAGGCACTTTGTTCCTCCCTCTAACATACCATTTACCAAGTCGTGAAGTAATTATTTGTTACGGATCTGCCTCCATAACTGGGCAGAAGCCTTACCATATTTACCGCTGTATCCACACCATCTGTTGATAGTTGGCTATAGCACACTAGAGGCCATTAGGCGAGGGGCTGTTTTTGGATGAATGACGCCAACTTGCTGCGTGACAACAGACAAGTTACTTTCCATTTCTGGTCCACGGTATCCCCCTCCATGAAAAGAAAGGTTTGACAGAATCACTTGAGCTGAGAGGAGGGTGCAGGGAGAGGATGCTTAAAAAAATACCAATGTCTGTGTTTAGAAACTGATCAAATCAGACACTCTGGAAGTGAGGCCTAAGCATGTCTAGCTTTTAAAAGGTCTCAAAGTGACTAAAGTGTGATTCCAGGTTGAGAACCACCGGGACCGAACTTTCATCTAGCTCTGCAGGTCTGTCACACGGGCTGGTGCGGCTTCCTCGTCGCTCCACAAACGCGCACGGGCCTGGCCACGTGACAGGTCTCAGCTGGCCTCTGGGGCGACTCACCCGCTTCAGGTGCAGCTCCCGGAATTTGCGCAGTCTCTGTTCGCGCTTCTGGGCGGCCAGCTCCTCGGCCGCCGCAGGGGGCTGCTGCTCCTCTGCGCCGTCCACCGGCACCTGCGGCGGAGGACAGGCTGGAGGCGGGGCCGGTTCGGCTTCTTCCCGGACGGCCCAGCTGATTCCCCGCGGTTCCCGACAGGCCGGGCGCCTTCACCGCCGACTCCGACCCCACAGTGTCTGCGCCCCCGTCTCTGCCTCCCTGGCACTACCTCTTCGTCTAGCCGCCGTCGTCTAGCCTACACTCCCAACCGTTGGGCAAGACCAGCCCCACCTCCTCTGCCTTAGCCTTTGCCGCCATCACCCGGTAGCGCTTTTTTTTTTTTTTTTTTGCGGTACGCGGGCCTCTCACTGTTGTGGCCTCTCCCGTTATGGAGCACAGGCTCCGGAGACTCAGGCTCAGTGGCCATGGCTCACAAGCCCAGCTGCTCCACAGCATGTGGGATCTTCCCAAACCGGGGCACGAACCCGCGTCCGCTGCATTGGCAGGCGGACTCTCAACCACTGCGCCACAAGGGAAGGCTCCCGGTAGCGCTTTTTCCCCAGACTTCCTGCGACAACTTTTCCGAGTCTCCAGCTCACTTCCGTCAGCCAGCAGCCATAGGTTTCGGGACAAAGCCCCGCCCCTTTCTGCTTCCCCAGCTGAGGAACCAATCCCTTGGGCTGTATCCGATTGGGCCAGGCTTGGGCCCAGGCGCATTGAGTGGAGACACGAGGGCAGCGCGGCGGAATCGTCTGAGGAAGAGGGGTAAAAGGAAGAAAACGCCACCGAAAGTGTGAGAAAGCAACCCAGAGCACAGATTGTGTCCATCAAGTGACCAAAGTAGGCCTACAGTCACCATCACAGCATCCTATCTTAATCTTTGCGTGGCGGTACAACGCCCGGTACAACGGAAGCTCCAAGAGAACAGGATATATTTCTGTCTTGTTCACAGCGGATTCCCTGTGCCCCGAACTGTTTGAATGAAGAAAGGAAGGAACAAATTGACTGAGGGTACTCGGGATCTCTTCCTCAAGCATCTCCGAGATGCAGAAAGATTTCTTGGATTAATGTGAGATTTTGACTTTCTTCTCAGAATTCTGCATAGGACACCATTCTTCGTATATCTGTCCATTCATTCAGTAATGAACTGTATAACCATTCTCTATTTAACTCGTCTATTCTTTGGTTCATCATCTATGAAAAATAAATAATAATACAATACCCATGTTACAGAGTAGTTTGAGGACAAATTCGACAATATTTGTGAAATATTTGTGACTTGTGCCTGGCCCATGGCAAATGACCAATATACCAGTTGGGATTAGGTGTGTCCTCCTCCTAAGATGTCTTTAAATGTTTTTCTTCAGGGGGCCCTAACCTTCACCACCTTAAGGGTCAGTTTCCCCTGTTACAGCTTTTCATACTTTCTTCTTTGTGGCGCCTACATAAATAATTAAATAAGCATGGAACTGACTGTTTAGTGCAGTTAATTTAAATGAGACAAGTTTCTTAACAACTATGAAAGCAGCAAATCTAGCAGTCATAAGCTTATATTTTTTCTACATTATGATTTGACAGAGCAGTCGTAACACGTATTTTTATTCTTTAGGAATACAGAAATGTCAGTTATTTTCAGTATGATCACTTAACCAGAATTACACGATTTGTAAAAATATTTTATCCGTCAAAGCCCTACATACTCAAACCAGGTAATTAAGGAGAGTTTAATAAAGGGACTGTTTACAGAATTGTAGACTGGGTTAAGAGAAACCAACAAAAGAGTGAAGCATTCCAGGGCTAGCAACAAGAGGGAGCCATTGCTACCCCTAATCCTAATAAGAAGGAAGGATAGGATAGGATAGGAGAAAGTCTTCAGACAGAAGATGTGACTAAAGAAATGCAGCCAACCCATAATCCAGTCAGGGAATAGATATCCTGACCATTTATTCTCTTCTATTCTAGAAAGCATCACTTTCCCACTAAATCCACTTGTGAACTTTCTATTCTGTTCCTTTTTTTTTGGTGGCCCACATGGGGACTGAACTCATGACCTTATTCTGTTCCGATTATGTGTCATTTTCTGTGCCAATGTTTTTACTGAAGTCTCTTTTTAAGTTTTAATTCCTAGTAAGATAAGTTCCTTCTCAGTTTTTTTTTTTTTCCAAAACTACTCTTGGCTGTTTCTGTAAAAAATTTTTTTTCTTTTTTTTTTTTTGTGGTACGCGGGCCTCTCACTGTTGGGGCCTCTCCCGCTGCGGAGCACAGGCTCTGGACGTGCAGGCTCAGCGGCCATGGCCCACGGGCCCAGCCGCTCCGCGGCATGTGGGATCTTCCTGGACCGGGGCACGAACCCGTGTCCCCTGCATCGGCAGGCGGACTCTCAACCACTGCGCCACCAGGGAAGCCCTGTAAAAAAATTTTAATTTTGGAATTGGAAATATATTAATATGATTCGACGTATATATGTATATATATAGTAAATCCCCCAGATTGTCACTTATATTAGCTTCTTGCAAAGCAAAAATATGTTCTTAGTAACCCTAACCCTGCCCATTGCCTCTTAAATATAGCATACTATAACCATATACAGTTCTGTACCTTGCATTTTTCATTTAGTATACTTTGGAGAACTTTCCAAATTAGTATACAGAGAGCTGCCCCATTCCTTATTTATTTATTTATTTGGGCTGTGCCACGTGGCTTGTGGGATCTTAGAACCCCGACCAGGGATTGAACCCATGCCCCCTGCATTGGAAGCACAGTGTCCTAACCACTAGACCGCCAGAGAATTCCCTGCCCCATTCCTTTTTACAGCTTCCCCCGAATGTACCATAATGTATTTAACCAGTCTTCTATTGACAGACGTTTGCGTTGTTTCCAATTTTTTGCTTTTACAAAAAACTGAAATGAACAACCTTGTACATAAGTCAGTTTATGCCTGTGCAATTGTACCTGTAGGATAAATTCCCAGATAGCTGGGTCAAAGATTAGATGCCTTTGTAATTTTTATAGATATTGCCAAATTGCTCTCCCTAAGGGTTGTACCAATTTTCAGTCCTACTGAGACAGGCTGGGACCTGGGACCACAAGGAAACAATAAGGGACTAAAAATAACTGGGTACATGAGCAGCTGGGGCAAATTACGAACCACACAATACAAAAAGGCCCAAAACCCAACTGCCACTTCTGAGATGTCAGGAACAAAAGCAGTCTACTGCAGCATGATCCCTGAACACAGCACCACCAAACAGGTGGGCAGACCACCTAAGCCAACCCTCTGGCCCAACCTATGGATCCGCCCGTACCATTTAAAAGGACCAGCTAGCGTGCCCCTTCTCCACCACTCCTTCAGGGAGCTAACAAGGGCACCTGTTACTTGTTTTCACTCCCTCCTGCTGCAGCAAGAGTCCCAATTCAAACCTTGCTTGAATTCCTCATCTGGCCTCATCAATTTCTATTGATTAAAGAGTCCAAGAACCCTGGCTGGTAACACTTCACAGGCTCACCGATAGTGTTTCACTGAACTTTTAGATTTTTGTCACAATATTTTACAGTTCCAAAAAAACAAGAACAACCCACTGAGATTGATGGACTAATATTACATTTATACTCATTCGAGATACTCATTTGTGATATTACATTTTTCTATTGTCTTCCAACCAGAAAATCATCACTTACTGAAATTTAATTTCTTTGTACTTTATTTCGTATTTTTCTTCACATTACCGTTTAAATCTTATACCCAGGTATCTTTTCATTTGGGGGATTACTTTTTCATTTCCACATCTAATTAATGGTTTTAGTGAAGAAAAAAATTATTTTCATGTATTTCTCTTGTATCCAGCACCTTAACTGAATTATATTAATAACTTTAGCACTATTATTAATTCTGGCGCAGTTTCACCGCTGAGCACGGAAGAACGAACAGGATGGGACGGGTCCTGCTCTCCTGCAGTTTACAACGTCGTTGGGGAAAAAGAAAACGAACAACGAGAAAAACATCTTACATATATTAAAGAGAAAGAAAATGGTAACATATGACAGTACTAAGGGCCTACGCGATACAACGTAGTCAGGGGAGACCTGCCTCGGAGGAGGTGACACAGGTTAAGCGGTGAATGGAAAGCACTTTTCGCTCAAGGGTGCAGCACACAGTTGACGTGACTTTCCACGAGGCTCCCAGCTCCACCGTTCCTACCTAGCCACCCTCTACCGAAACCCCCAGTGCTTCTCTCTCAGCCTCCACCCTTCCGGCCCCCGCCTCTGCGGCCTTTTGCGGCTGCGCAAGGCCCTGCCCAATTGGAAACGTCTCACTGCCAAAAGGGGCAGGGATTGGCCCTAAATTCCTGAGGCTGACAGGAAGGGGCGGGGCTTATATTAGGCTATTAATCTGTATTGACGCTGCAGTCCGAAGGCCGGCGGAAGTGCTCTGGGTTGTTGCCGGAAGTGGGCGAGGAAAGGTTGTGATGGCGGCTGCGACTGCAGCAGAGAAGGTGCGTGCTGCCGGCTCTTTCCAGGGGTTTTAGTTGGGGAGGGCTCTGAGGGACGGCAAAGGCGAGAGGTGGAGGAGGTGCTTGTGTGCCAGGCCAGGAAGGCGCAGATACTTTGGGGCCTGGGTCGGCGGTGAGGGCCCGGCCTGGGCTGTCGGGACCCGCGGGTAATCCGCCTGGGCTCTCCGGGGAGAACCGGCCCCAACTCCAGCCTGTCCTCCGCCACAGGTGCCGGTAGGCGGCGCGGAGGAACAGCAGCCCTCTGCGGCGGCCGAGGAGCTGGCCGCCCAGAAGCGCGAACAGAGACTGCGCAAATTCCGGGAGCTGCACCTGAAGCGGGTGAGTCGCCCCAGAGGCCAGCTGAGACCTGTCACGTGGCCAGGCCCGTGCGCGTTTGTGGAGCGACGAGGAAGCCGCACCAGCGCGTGTGACAGACTCGCAGAGCTTGATGAAAGTTTAGTCCCGATGCTTCTCAACCTGGCAAGGCACTGTAGTCACTTTTGGAAAGGGACATGCTTTCACCAAGCTTTCTTTCACCCCCATCTGTTTTAACTTAGTTGGGCTAGTTTGGGGGTCTCTGTTACTAACCGCCTGCGTCCTGTATGATTCTAGTAAACTCTTCATTTTACCTAGGGAAATGTGTGGAGCTAGAGACTGGAAGAAACTTGTCCAGTAAGAAAGCTGGTTGCCTCTTCATTCAAAAATAATCAGCAAATCTCGGGAAGTCTATAGGGTCAGTGGTTCAGCTAGTAGGTGGGGAACTAGATGAGTAAGATAAGCCCTCTGCTCTTAAGTAGAGGAGACGTTCTAGATAGAAATAAGATAAGCCCTCTGCTCTTAAGTAGAGGAGACGTTCTAGATAGAAATTATATTGTGATAAATGCCATGCTTGAGTGAGGAACAAAGTGCCTTGGGAGTGCAGTGAAGGAGAGATTGGTATAGTTTAGGGGCCCCCAGGGAGTGCCTCGTATACGAGGTGACACCTAAAGTACTGCTATAAAGATGAGTAAGATGTTAGCAGAAAAATAAAGAAGTTTGAGGAAGAAATATCTAAGCAGAGGGAACAAATGCAGAGGAAGAGAATTCATGTCAAGGATAAGAGTCCAGCAAACAACTGGCTGCAGTTGGAGCTGAGAAACAAAAAAGCAGCTCTTGACTGTTTCACCTCAAAGGGGCCTGACTGGTAGCTTGGCCATGGTTTCACAAAACTCCAACATCACTCTGACTGTCACAGTGTGACGAAAACAAAACTGTTGAAACCACAGAAATGACCACACAGCACCCACTTCTGCTAACACCAGTGACAAATACAGCACTAGCCTCACTCCATTAGTTCTGCTTCCTGTATAAAAACTGAAGATACCCAGTCATAGAATGCCCTGGCTTTCTGACAGTGCCTAATCCAGGGCACACCATGCTTCCTTGAACCTTTCCCTCCAGTCACCTGATACAAACTCAAATCCTGTAAGTGGCTCCTCCTAACACCCTCTCACTGAAATGCCTTCAGTTCCCCATGGTTTGCTGTTTCCTTCAATGCAATACACACAACTTTGTTTGACTACACATGTGTTCTTGGTGTCTTCAACTGGAGGGCATTGTCAGAGCCAAGAGTATGTGAGGGATGGTTGTTGAGACGAATGTTCTGGGTTTTTCTCTTTACCCAGAAAAATTTAATAAAGAATTCAGCACACTTACATATTTACTTGGAGGGACTGTGTAAAGAACATGGGGTTGGATTAAGAGACATGTCTTCCTGGACTAACGGCCACCAGCCTGTAACCCAAGAAACATCTAACTTAAGTTGTCCCTAAGATGGTATACTCATTTTGTTTTATGCAGTTATTTTGTTTTATGCAGTTATTTTGTTTTATGCAGTATATAAAACAGACTCTACATACAGTAATTTAAATGGAAAATGCCTTTCATTTGACATGATGTAAAGTGCTAAAATATCTAAAGAGGAGGGGGCACTTGGGAAAGGTTAGAGATATTATGATAGGTATTAAAGCCCCCAGCCCCAAATTGAGGCTTCTTCTTTGCATCAGTCAGGATTAAAAGAGAATTGAAAGTAGAATATCTTTCTCATAATGTGAAACATTAACGCCCAGGCCTTTGGCACAGCAAACTAGTGCAGCTCAACACATTTCTTGACTGTATACAAATGAGCCCTAATTAGGCCGTTTCCTTGCTTAAAATCCTCTGATGGTTCTCTTGCTTTTAGGGTAAAATGGAGTCCCCTTGTTAACGTGTCTTGACCTTCCTCAAAGAGGGAAATATTTGTTTGGATTTATTTTCATGTTTCAGCCGATAGCCTTTTTGCGTTTATGGTTTTAGAATGAAGCTCGTAAATTAAATCACCAGGAAGTTGTTGAAGAAGATAAAAGACTTAAGTTACCTGCAAATTGGGAAGCCAAAAAAGCTCGTTTGGAATGGGAACTACAAGAAGAAGAAAAGAAAAAGGTTAGGAACTACTCCGCTATTTTCATAAGTGGTTTATTCAATCTTTCTAGAGTATTAAGGCAGTAAAAAATGCTTTTTACCAGCTACCAAGCTTTGGGTAAGTAATTTAACCTCTCTGTGCCTATGTTTTCTCATCTGTAAAATGGAACCTGTAATAATTATTTGAGTTAATTATGAATTAAATGAGTCAATGCATGTAAAACATTTAAAAAAGGGTCTGACACTTGATAAATGTTGAATAAGTATTATTTTTTAGATTGATGTACTCACTTCTTATATACCATAGTAGATTATCAAATTTCCTTCAAATATTAACCATTATTTTTAATGTATTGCTGGATATCTTTATTTAAAATAGGTCAAATAATTGCTTGAATCATTTGGGCAGGCATTAGCTTTTTTCCTTTCTTTTTCAGGAATGTGCAGCAAGAGGGGAAGACTACGAGAAAGTGAAGTTGCTAGAGATCAGTGCAGAAGATGCAGAAAGATGGGAGAGGAAAAAGAGGAGGAAAAATCCCGACCTGGGATTTTCAGGTAAAACTCACCTTTACTTTATTGAATGAGCCTGTGAGGTAAGCGTTGCCTTCAGTGTTTCTGGTTTTAAGAAAGGATATACCCCTTCATGGAATATTCTCCAAGAGGCTTACTCCCAAGAAAAATACAGACATATCTCATAGGGTAGAAGTAAAAAAGGCTGTGCTCGAGGCAGCTGGATCCCTTTACTCATTGTGCTAAAATTAAAGCCTGTATTATCAGCATCTTCAGGATAGAGGCTCTGCTTAGATTAGTGCGTATATTGCTAATAATAATTTTGATTTTTCTCTGAATAGTAATGACCAAACAAGGAAATATATAATTTCCGATTCTCATTTTATTTTTAGATTATGCTGCTGCCCAGCTTCGCCAGTACCATCGGCTGACCAAACAGATAAAACCGGACATGGAAACATATGAGAGACTGAGAGAAAAGCAGTAAGTTGACAGGACTAATGCCAGTCCTTTTTCATCCTGAAGTGATTTTTTTTTTAAACATTACACTTTATTTATTTATTTATAAATTTATTTATTTTATTATTTTTGGCTGCGTTGGGTCTTTGTTGCTGTGCGCAGGCTTTCTCTAGTTGCGGCAAGCGGGGGCTACACTTCGTTGTGGTGCACAGGCTTCTCATTGCGGTGGCTTCTCTTGTTGCGGAGCATGGGCTCTAGGCGCGCAGGCTTCAGTAGTTGCAGCCGGGCTTAGTAGTTGTGGCTTGTGGGCTCTAGAGCACAGGCTCAGTAGTTATGGCGCACAGGCTTAGTTGCTCCACGGCATGTGCGATCTTCCCGGACCAGGGCTCAAACCCATGTCCCCTGCCTTGGCAGGTGGATTCTTAACCACTGCGCCACCAGGGAAGCCCTTCTGAAGTGATATTGATGTACTTGTGCATGTATATAAACGTACATACATAAATACAAACAGACTGCAGTGCTTGGGTATGGGTTATCCACAGCTGTTTAAGAATAGTTTCTGGTCGTGATGACACTATTGCTCATCCACAGCAGTTAAGCTAACCACCTGGTTATCTTTCTAGTTGGGCATACTATGACTGGGTGTTGAGAGTTTAATACCCAGATTATCATAGTTATTCAGATATTTTGGGACGCAGAATGCTTTAGTGCCAGGATGGGTGAACTTCTGCTGTAAAGGACCAGATAGTAAATATTTTAGGCTTTGTGGGCTATGTGTTCTCTGTCATAGCTACTCCACTCTGTCCTTGTGATGTGAAAGCAGCAGCAGCCTGTAGAGGAGATATAAACAAATGGACTGTGTCCCAGTAAAACTGTTTATAGAAACATGCTGCAGCTTGTTGGCCTTCTGTAGTGGAAAGAGAAATACCCTGAGCCTAGAAGCAAGTCCTTTAACCTCTGGCCCTGGGCTCTTTCATCTGTAGAATGAAGGTGTTGGCATAAGTGATTTCTTACTTCTGTCCCTTCTAATTCTGTGTTGTTTTTTTTTAAAAGGTAAGGTAGGATCCCATAGTATAAAGATATGTATGTATTTTATCTCTCATCATGAATGGTAGTTTAGTTTGAAAATGTGGAGCACTTGCAGTGTTAATTCAAGTCCCTGTTGCCATCTTTCCAGTGAGGAAGAGTTTTACCCAACATCCAACAGTCTTCTTCATGGGACACATGTGCCTTCCACAGAGGAAATTGATAGGATGGTCGTAGACCTGGAAAAACAGTGAGTACTCCGTGTAGCAGCCTGAAATTTTAAACGTTTAATGACAAAATGGACATAATATGCTTAGAATGAATTGAGAAGACAGATATTATACTTCCTAATTTCTGACCTAGCATCTCTAGTGGTTTTGGGGACAGACAGTAAGGATGGGTTGAGTCCCTATGATTTGGAATGAAGAAACAAAATATTGATGGAATTGTTATAATTGAAAATTATAAAGAAAATTATTCTTTAAGAAATTATTCTTGTTTTTACTTTAACAACCATTCCACTCTTTGATTTGAAGAAGTACAAATGTTCTAGTAAATCTATCTTTGTATATTTGTGTTTCTTAATACTGATAGGAATGTGTTTCCTGATGCTGATCAGGCAGAGCAAAATGAATTTATGTTATAGGAGCTAATACACTTAAGTATTAAGAATAGTGTCTAGTATATACTGTGTACTCTGTTCATATTAGCTGTGGTTATTATTAATATAATTACTGTTGTAATTATTTTCTGTTAAGTGATACTTCATGTGTCCAGTTCCTAGCAGTGTAGCATTGCTCTTCTAGAAACATTCTAAAGATGAGTTTGTATTTACTAAATTTCATGGTTCATACCCAGGGTTGTGCTGTTAATTGGCAGTTTCAACTTCATCTTGATGAAACTGGCCTTCTTCCCGCCCCTTCCCAAAGTGCTAGTCTTAAGTGTACTGATTCTATTCTATTTGGCCATGTTTTATTAAGATCAATAAAGAAGGCAGTTTTGAATTTTATAAATTATTTTCTTCTCCCAGAATTGAAAAACGAGACAAATATAGTCGGAGACGTCCCTATAATGATGATGCAGATATTGACTACATTAATGAAAGGAATGCCAAATTCAACAAGAAGGCAGAAAGATTCTATGGGAAATATACAGCTGAAATTAAACAGAATTTGGAAAGAGGAACAGCTGTCTAATCCCTTCAGGAACTGTTTAGAAGCTTGAGAATGGAGTGAAAATTTCTACTAGCAAATTGAAGTTCTCTTCAGAGTTACACCAGTAAACCAGAACTCAGTCTATGCCTTTCCACTCAGCATTTAAAAATAAATGTTTTTTCTTAAACTTCTACTTCCATGTATATTTCCACATTTTTGTGCTTGGATATAAAATGTATTTCTTGTAATGTACTTGTTTTGTAAAAATCTACTTTGTATAAATTCTATTATTTTTCTATGTATTTTAAATGTGTATGACTGTTGAATCTTTGAAGCATTTTGGCTTTAAGAATGCTGGCAGCATACGTAAATGCAGTCATTGTTACTTTGAATGTTTTTATGAATTTGACAAAATCTAGAGCTGGACTCAGGAACTATTTGGGGTTGTAGACTCCGAAGCTAAGGACGGTGATGAGGAAGGGAGCAGTGGCTGCTGGAGGGTGGGTATAGGCTCTACCCGGGCTGCTTAGGACCAAGTTCAGGAAGTAGCAGAACTGTCTTCCCATGAATACTGACTATGCACAGTTCCCTTTTAAAAAAGGAAAAGTCTTGTGGAATAGAATCCCTACTAAACAATTTATCATTTAAAATAAATATTTGTATTTGTACATTTATATATACACAAATATACACATACATGCTTCCATTCCACAAACATTAAAAATTTTTCTATTATAGGAAATTCCAAACATATTCAAAAGAAGACAGAATAGTACAATGAGTCCCATATACCCGATGCCCATCTTCAATAATTATTAACTTAATGCCAATCTTTGTTCTGTCTTTGTTTCTATCCACTTTTCCCTGTATAACTCCTGTGTTATTTCGAAGCAAATACTAAATATATAATTTCGTCTATAAATATTTCAGTATGTATCTGAAAGATAAAAACTTAAAAAAGGCCACAGTACTATTATCGCAATAATAGTTTAATAAAAGTCAGGAGTGAGAGATTGGTATAATTTTTTTCTATGTGATGGTAACAAGTACCTAATTAGGACATTCCAAATTAAGAAAAATCTGAAATTCAGAGAAAATTTCACAAATATTTCAGCTTTTGTGTTTAATGAACATTTAATGACACTGGTAATTGTTCCCTTTTAAAATTCATGTAGTACTTTCTATTTCTGCTCTTATTTTGTTTCTTCTAGCATTTAATCTGTGTGCAGTTAATCAGGTCTGATCATAGGGCTTTGATGCTGCCTCTGAAAATAGATATGTTTCTTTTCCCATTTCCACAACTTTAGTTCAGGTCTTTAGTCCTGAGTATTGCAATAGCCTTAAACAAAATCACGTCAAGAAACATTGTCAAATAGAATCTGGCAAGGTATTTAAAAGAATAATTCACTATGAGACAGCAGGGTTTATTCTAACAATGCAAGAGTGGCTTGTAGATGTGTTAGTTACCTGTCCAATATCAATTCTCTTTTCTTCATAACCATCCAAACCCTGATTTTTTTGGTGAATTTGTGGTAGAATTTCCAGCTAAACATTTGTTTCCCCAGACCAACTTGCTGTTACAGGTGGTCAAATGTTATAGTTCTGGCTAATAAGACACAATCTAATTATTCTGAGAAATCTTTTGCTTTCCTGGTGAGGGAGTTGCCACTCCCTCCCCCTTCCTTCCAGCTTGGATCACATATGTGAGGCCTGGAGTTTTAGCAGCCGTCTGTGCCATGAAGTAACAAGCATGAGGGTAAAGTCAGTGTGCTGAGGAGAGTGGAGAAGAGCTTGCATTCCTTTTGGCATTGCTGAGCAGCTGCACCGGCACTGGATGCCTGCCTCTCATCTTCCTGTTCCTTGCTGCTGAATAAACTTACGACCAATGCATATTTCAATTTCAGAACACATGTTACATATACAAAAATCAATAGTTTTTTCTCCACTGTAGAAATAAATACATAGAAATGGAGATGGGAGGAAATAGTTACAATAGCAATAAAAATAAGAATCTACTGAGACACAAATTTAATGAGAAGTCATAGGAGAGTCTACTGAGACTAATGAGAAGTCATAGGACCTACGTGAAGAAAATTATAAAATCTAATGAAAGAATTAACAGGAGTATAACTGAGTCACTTTGCTGTACAGCAGAGACTGGCACAACATTGTAAATCAACTATACTTCAGAAAAAAAAAAAGAGTTAAGACTTACTTCCAGCCAAGATGGAGTGACGGGATGGATTTACCTTGCCACTTGAAATGGTATAAAACAGCAGTTTTCAAGGTAATGGAAATCAAGGAAGGCCAGTGGTTCCTAAGAGAGGAAACAAACAGCTGTAGCCCTATGATCACCTCAGCTTACTGTCTTTAGCGAACTTCCAGCCTGTGGCGCATGGCGGAAGAACCCAGGCAGAGCCCAGGGGCGCCCTTCGTTGAGGAGATAGAGCTGAAAGTCTGGGGACACCACAGTGGCAAGATCTTACAGTACAGAGTGTTGGAGAGGTGGGAGCTGCACACAGAACTCTGAAAGTCCGCAGAGGTCTCTTCAAGTATCAGGCAGAATATGTGTGTGAGGAAACGACTCGAGGCCGAGGGGAGAATAGCACCTGGCCCTCACGTGTGGCCAGGAATAGTGTTTTCCACCAGCTGAACTGGAAAACCTCGTAATTCATGGAGTAGTATAGTGAGGATTTGCCTCAGTAGTGGAGAATAATTAGTCCTAGACTAAACACTGCTTGGGTCTTGCCTAAAAATCTTAAAAGTTAAGACCTGAAAGAAACTGTTTCTGAATAATTTAACTACAGCCTAAAACAAAGAGTAAGAATCATTGTAAAAAAAGACAGAAATATCCAGTACCCAAAAACATCAAGTTCACAATGTCCAGCATCTAACAGAGAAACGGGAAAGTAGGACTCATAATGAGAAGAAAAATCAATCGAAACTTACCGAGAACTGACATAGACGTTTGAATTAAGAGAAAAATCAGGGAATTCCCTGGCAGTCAAGCGGTTAGGACTCTGCACTCTCAGTGCCGAGGGCCTGTGTTAAATCCCTGGTTGGGGAACTAAGATCCCACAAGCTGCGCAGTATGGCCACCAAAAAAAAAAAAAAAAAAAAAAGGACAAGTCAAACAGTTACTATAGCTGTACTCCACATGTTCAAGAAGTTAAGAAGAGACAGGAAGATATAAAAAAAGACCTACATCGAACTTCTCAACATGAAAAGTACATGTCTGAGATGAAAAGTATACTGTATGGGCTTAATCGCAGATTAGACATCATGAAAGAAAGTAGTAAACTTGGAGACACAGCAACAGAAACCTTCCAAAAGGCAACATAGAAAGTAAAAGAATTAAAAAGTGAACAGGGCAACAGTAAGATGTGGGACCCTGTATGTGTAATTTGGATTTACCAAGCAGACACTGCTGCCCATGGAAGGCTCTGGGTCTGAAGTCCGGTCTCTCTTTGTTCAAGTATGAGCAAATATGAGAGGCATTATGAAAGGCATATTAGCACCAAGCCTTTTCCTTGACATAGCCACAAGGTTGAGAAAGATTTGAAAAGGGTCTACCTGTCTCAGGGGTGCCCACCTGCGAGACACATCTTGCCCTTTGGAAAATGCTGTGCCAGCAGAATGGAGATGATTTATGTCAGTCCTTCCTAACCCATCCATGGGACTGATGAAATTGAGTGCCTAAAAAAGGAAGCGAGGCCTATTTGGGGGGATGTAGAGGTTGTGGCTGGAGACAGAGGCAATGTGAGCAACCCCTCTTTGACCCCAACCTGACTGCTGCTGAGTCCCCATTAGCCATTGCTTATTCAAAGAGAGAAGGAGCAAACAGTGGTCCTGTGGCCCTGCTGCAGCAGTCCTGGATGGGTATGCCCCTCTGACAGTGCTCCTTCCTACCCTCTCCTGCCCATCAGGGCAGAGCTGCCTCTCCACTGGCCCTTTGTCTTCAACACTGTGCTATCTCAGTGGGCACACCTTCCTCACTGGCTCATAATTCTCACTTGGCTCAACTGTGTTCTCATATTTGGGAAACCCAGTTGAATAGTTTTTGGCCAGGTGGTGAAGCTGACCATAACAAAATGATCTCTAATAGTTATAATTAATTGTGGTATAGCATAGTGTTCACAGCTGGCTCTGGAGTGAGTTTGCCCCCACTGGATTCCTCCTAAGGCCTTAGTGAAATGGGGGGTGGTGGTTAATAGCAATAACCTCACAGGGTTGTTGTTGGTATTAAATGGATAATCCATGCAAAGCACTTAGCGAGGTGGGCTGGTGCAGAGTAAATGCTTGCAGTTCCTATGGTCACCGTCATGTTCTCCAATGGAATTCTCCTTTCTCAGGGCAATAGACACTGTACAATAGCCATGAAAAGCATGGACTCAGGTGTCAATACAGTCTGGATTCAAATCTCAGTTCTTCCATTTACCAGGCAAAAGATCTTGGGCAAGTCACTTGCACTGTTCACTAGGGCTTCCACAACAGAATACTACAGACTAGGTGGCTTAAACTACAGAAATTTATTTGTTCACAGTGCTGGAGGCTGGAAGTCCAGGCTCAAGGTGCTGGCAGGGTTGGTTTCTGGTGAGGGCTCTCTCCTTGGCTTGCAGACAGCCACCTTCTTGCTGTCCTAATGGCATTTTCTCTATGCATGTGTATTCCTGGTGTCTCTGCCTCTTCTTATAAAAACACAAATTGTATTGGATTAGGGCCCCACCCTTATGACCTCATTTAACCTTAAGGACCTCCTTAAAGGCTCCATCGCCAAGTCTAGTCAAATTGGGGGTTAGGCCTTCAGCATATGAATTTGGGGGGACACAATCCAGTCCATAACATCAACCACCTACTCTGTGCTTCAGTTTCCCCAGCTCTAAAACTTGTTAATAATGCCTACCTCTGAGGGTTGCTGGGAGGATTGGATGAGTGTAATATGCTTAGACATGTCTGGTTTATAGTAGGTACTATGTGAGTAATAATAGTAATAATGAAATGAATACATACTGTCCTCATGGATATTTCCTGTACTTTTCTCACTTCCAAATCAAGATAATGCCAAATTGAACATTCAGAAATCTCCAAGAGAGGTAGGATTTCTGTGTGACTTGCTCCCTGCCCCCAAAAGTCTTTGGCTTTTTTTTTTTTTTTTTAGGACCAGCGGAGACTTCCTCTTTCTGCCAATCTGAAGTTTTGAAGAGATAGGAAACCCAGGAGCTTTGAAGCCACCCTTCCCCAGGCCTTTCCTGGGGCCTGCATGCTGCAGCACTGCTCCTTGCTCTGTTGGCAAGCTCTCTTCAGAAGCTCACTGCTAATGCAGATTTAACCTTGAGCTCTCCTTGGGCTGCTTCTCCAATCCAAGGCAGTTAGACTCAAAGTCCAGTTTCTTTCTTTTTTAAATATTTATTTATTTATTTATTTAATTTGGCTGTATCGGGTCTTAGTTGCGGCACGTCATGGGCTTAATTGCCCTGCCGCATATAGGATCTCAGTTCCCCAGCCAGGGATCGAACCTGCGTCCCCTACATTGGAAGGTGGATTCTTAACCACTGGACCACCAGGGAAGTCCCCAGAGTCCAGTTTCTGACAAACAACAACTACTTGCAGAACCCAGGGATCTGAGAATCAGAGGTCCCTCCTGGATTTTTTTGCTACGATAGGACCGGCACTTATGGTCAAATCATTAAAGCCAAAACAAACAAACAAAAAATCCTTATCTATAAAAATGTTTACTTTTTGAATGAATAGTTTAGCTTTGGATCCAGTCTTGTCCCTGCAGATGAGGTTGTCGGATTTTTGTTTGGAAACCTGCAGGCTGTTGGGAGCTCAACAGGCTGGAGGGACCACGAGAAACTGGGAGATACTGATAACATCTCACCTGGCTGAAACCTGTGTGTGTACATGCAAGTGTGTGGTGTGTGGTGTGTGGTGTGTGGTGTATGTGTGGTGTGTGTTGGGAGGGGCAGGTGTGTGTTTCTTTGGCTAGAAATGACTCCTTGGGGAAAGATGCAGAAAATACCCCACAATCTCAGAGGTATACTCTACAATGTATGGAGTCTTCCATACATAGGATATCAGTCACCACATGTATGTAAAAGTAAAACACCTAAAATATACCACAATTTTTACAAAGTCCTGCTTTGGCATTTCTCATTCTTATTAATGTAATAGAAGCCCTCAAATAAGGAGGGGTCTGTCTCTCACCTGTTGCTTAGAGGCCCTTGTGCACAGGGACAGAGCCTGAAAGCAGAAAGGGGTGGGGAAGAAAAGCAGGGACAATTAAAGAGCCCTTTGGAGTGATCATGGCAACTGTTTAGCTCTCCCTTGTGGGGTTTGAGGAGCATAGTTTCAAAGTCAGTCGTACTTTTTTAAACCCAAGAAGAAAGCATTCGGCTGTTTCCTAGTTATAACATTAATCCATAGTCATTGTAGAAAATTATTTCTTCTAATTGGGAGGTAGGGAAGGAAGTATGGAGTTTGATCAGTTTATGAAATCCTTAAGTATGGGAACCACAGAACTAATTTAAACCTCTTGTTAAAAAACTAGGTATAACTTACATAAACGCACAATCTTAAGATGAATTTTTACATATTTACAACCAGGTCAAGCCTAGAGGGATACCTCATGACCTCTCGCCGTCAAACCATCCCCCAGAGGTAACCATTATTCTGACCTCTATCACCTCAGATCAGTTTGCCAGTTTTGAGCTTCCCATAAGTGGAATCATATAGTGTCTAGTTTTCAGAGTCCGACTTTCTTAGCCCAACATCATGTCTAGAGTGAGATTTGTCCAGGTTGTGTGCAGGGCCAGCTTAAACTTTAAATCCCTTTCCAACTCTGAGATCATCTAGTTCTATAAGGAGGGAGGAAATGAGGGAAGAATACAATTTGAGAGAGACATTTGATGGAGTTTTAGAGTTGATAGTTTCAGGCTCTTCAAAGAATGAGGATGACGAAAAGGAGAAGATGTTAATGACCTGTTCCCCCATTGCCTGTGGCCCGTAGGGGTGGGTAGATAACTGGTTTATTTAATTGACGACACTTCAGATCCAGAGGAGCTGTGCTCCTTGACTGAACTCCAGAAGTCTCAACTCCATCTGGACCTGATTTATATGATAAGATCCTGGACTTTAAGCTGGTGCTGTAATGGGATGAGACTTGGTGGTTTGCAGGAGGGGACTAGTGCATTTTGTGTATGGGAGGGAGGTGAATTTTTGTTGGCCAGGGGATGGGCTGTGGCAGGTTGGAATTTCCAAAGATGGCCACATCCCTAACTACCCCTTTCTGCAAGCTCTTCCTACAATATGATGTTGATGATTCTCCATCAAGAGGTGGTGGATTAGTTTCCTAGGGCTGCTGTGATAAAGTACAGTCATCCCTCGGTACCTGCAGGGGATTGCTCAAGTTCCAGGGTTGGCCCTCCATATCTGTGGATTCCACATGTGAGGATATGGGCTGATAGTACCACAAATTGGCTGGCCTGAACCACTGACCCTTATTGCCTCACAGTTCTGGAGGCTGGGTGTCTGAGACCAAGAACAGGCTGGTTCCTCCTGAGGTCTGTGAAGGAGAATCTCCTCCATGCCTCTTCACTAGCTCTGAGTGGTTTTCTGGCAATCTTTGGCATTTCTTGGCATGTAGAAGCATCACCCTGACTTCTGCCTTCATCTTCATGTGGTGTTCTCCTGGGTGTGTGTTAACTGTCTTCAAATTTCCCCATTTTATAAGTATACCACTCATACTGAATTAGGACCCAACTGAATGACCTCATTTTAACTTGATTAGCTCTCTAATGACCCCATTTCCAAATAAGGTCACAGTCTGAGGTATGGGGATTAGGACTTCAACATATGAATTTTGTTGGGGCATGTGTATTAGAGAAACAGAACCAATACACACATATACACATGTATATGTAGTGTTATGTACACGTGTATATATACAATCTCTATATAAATCTCTCTATGTAGATAGATTTATTATAAGAAACTAGCTCACATGATTTTGGAGACTGAGAAGTCCCATGATCTGCCATCTGCAAGCTGGAGACCCAGGAAAGCCAGTGGTGCAATTCAGTCTGAGTCTGAAGGCCTGGGAACCAGGGGAACCGAAGGGGTAAGTTCCAGTCCAAGGGCAGGAGAAGACTGATGTCCCAGCTCAACAGGCCAGTGGGAAGAGGATGGATCCTCCCTCCCTCCACTTTTTGTTCTATTCAGGCTCCCAGTAGATTTCATGATGCCCACCCACATTGGGGAGGGTGATCTGCTTTACTGAGTCCACTGCTTCAAATGCTAATCTCATCTGGAAACACCCTCACAGACACACTCATAAAGAATGTTCAGTCTGGGCACCCTGTGGCCCAGTCAAGTCGACACATAAAAGTAACCATCACAGTGCATACTGCGATCCATAATTGGAAGGGACTGTGTTTCCTCTACTTGAACTTGGGTGGACCTTTGTAACTGTGATGGAAGTGACGCTGAATGACTTCTGAGGCTCGGTCACAGAGGCAATATAGCTTCCATCTGGTTCTCTCTCAGGAATCCAGCCACCACATCAAGAAGAACATGCATAGGCTGTGTGAAGGTCTCAATCAACAGGCAGCATCAACTGCCAGATGTTTGAGTGATATTTGCTATTTCAGTCCCCAGCCTTCGGGTCTTCCCACTGAGGCACCAGATGTTATGTAGCAGAGTCAAGCCATCCTGCCCATGTCTTAGCCACAGAAACTATAAGAGCTAATTAGTTATGGCTGTTGTTTTAAGCTGCTAAGTTTTGGGATGATTTGTTACGCAGCAGAGCTAACTAATACATGCTACCCACCTCATAGTGTTCTTGTGAAGTTTAAATGAACCAGCAGCTGGAATAAATCTGGTATAATGCTTGACATATAGCAACTTAGAAAAAACTTATTAGTAGATAAATTAAAAAGTGGGACATTATAATTTTAAAGTACACAGTAGTTTCTGTTACTGCATGTAATTAAAAGAAGAAAAGGGAATTCTAAAAGCCATTTAACATTTAAACATTTCACTAATTCTGATCACACTTTTGCTCTACTAGACTGATTTTTTTTTTTTTTTTTTTTTTGCCAGACGTGCTAAGAGATGGGATTTTATTGGCTGAGAAAATAATGATCTTTTCCTTTGTTGTGGATACAGCCATTCTAAATCAGTGACATGTGAGTTAACCAGGTTTTCATAATATTTTGTATATTATTAGGGAGAAAAGAATTTTGGTTTCATAATGCAGCCTCACAAAAGTTTTCAGCAAAATTAGACTATATAAATAAGATCAAATTTATGTCTGTACATTTTTCTAAAGAGGTTGTACAAATGGCCAATAAACACAAAAAAGATGCTCAAAACCATTAACCCTCAGAGAAATGCAAAGTAAAACTACAAGGAGATACACCTCACACCTGCTAGCTATAATCAGAAAAACAGATAATAACAAGTGTTGGTGAGGATGTGGAGAAATTGAAACTCTCCATAAACCACTGGCAGGAATATAAAATGGGGCAGCTGCTTTGGGAAACAGTCTGGAAGTTCCTCAAAAGGTTAACATAGAGCTTGACCCAAAAATTCTACCCCTGGGTATGTACCTAGGAGAAAAGAAGATATATTGCCACACAAAAACTTGTAAGCAAATGTTTGTAGCAGCAGCCTTCATAATAGCCTAAAAGTAGAAGCAATCAAATGATGAATGGATAAAGAAAATGTGGTATATCCATATAATGGAATATTATTCAGCAATAAAAAGGAATAAAGTACTGATACCTGCTACAACATGGATGAATCTTGAAAATATTTGCTAAGTGACACAAGTCAGACTCTAAAGGCCACATATATTGTATGGCTCCATTTATATTAAATGTCCAGAAGAGGAAAATCCATAAAGCCAGAAAGTAGGTTAGTGGTTGCCAGGGGCTGGGTGGACGGGGGAGGGAGTGATGGTGAATGGCTGTTGATGGTTATGAGGTTTCCTTTGGGATGATGAAAATGTTCTAAAATTATATTATGGTTGATGGTTGCACAATCCTGTGAATATGCTAAAACCCACTGAACTGTGCACTTTAAAAAAGTGAATTTTATGGTATGAGAATTATATTTCAATAAACTGTTATGATTTCTGTTTGTAATCATATCATGAGAAGACTTCCATTGAGTTTGGAAGGTCTGTTTAGTGTGCAGGCTTCACAAAACTCACTTTGGTGTGATTTTCAGGAGGCTTCTTGAGAAGACAAAGCAGATTCCCAGGAGACACGTGTGATGGCCCATCCAGAGAAATATCAACACCTCAATTAAAAATTTCATTTAACAAGCTCTACTGAGCACCTGTTATATGTTAGGAAGTGTTCTAGAAGTTTGACTACATCAACAAACAAAATTTAAGGGTTGATTTTAGTTAAGCTGCTTCTCACATGGACAACTCTAAACTGATCACTCCAGGAAGAGTGGCAGCAGTTATCAATTGACTGATATTAGCAAGAATTTGTGACTTCCCTCCTGCTATTTTGGAGAGGTTTGACCAACTTAAAGAAAAAAGAGGGAGATGTGAACATATAGCTTTTGTAAAACTTCTTCTTTGCCATGCTTAAGAGAGTCAATAGCAGTTAAGAAAGGCTTTGGCTGTAAATAATAGAAATCTCAACTAATGCTGCCTTGAAAAAAGAGAAGATTGTTTGTCTCAAAAAATGTGGAGGTAGGGCTTCCCTGGTGGTGCAGTGGTTAAGAATCTGCCTGCCAGTGCAGGGGACACGGGTTTGACCCCTGGTCCGGGAAGATCCCACATGCCGCGGAGCAACTAAGCCCGTGTGCCACAACTACTGAGCCTGCTCTCTAGAGCCTGCAAGCCACAACTACTGAAGGCCGCGAGTCACAACTATTGAATCCCATGCGTCTAGAGCCCATGCTCCGCCACAAGAGAAGCCACTGCAATGAGAAGCCCGCGCACTAGAACGAAGAGTAGCCCCCACTCGCCGCAACTAGAGAAAGCCTGCGCACAGCAAAGAAGACCCAATGCAGCCAAAAATAATAAATAAAATAAATAAATTGAAAAATAATGTGGAGGTAGGCAATTGTTCAGTGGCTTGAAAGATCGCCAAGGACCTAGGATCAGTCCTTTTTTCCTACTTTGGCATCCTTAGTGTATTGGCTTTTTGTGTTTGTGTTTGTTTCCTGTGGTCACCAGATGGCGCCTAGCACTAGGTACAATGTCCTCTTACCAGTGCCCAGGGAGGAAGAGAGGGGTAAGGTCCAAAAATATTTCTCCTCTGGAGGCTCAATTTATTCTAGAAACATTTCCCAGAGTATCATGGACTAGAACATGATGGTGAGCTGTATCAGTGCATGATGTATACAACCAGTGGGGTGGCCGGGGTTTGATGATTAAGTCTGGCTTCAGCTGGGCCTGGCTCTGGGCTTCACTCCAGTCTGGGTTGGCTCCATGAATCTCCTTCTGAGGCCCATGAGGATAAGGGGGTACACCAATGGCACAAGCACATTTCAAGCCCCACCTTGGATCACATGGTGCAACATCCCATTGGCTGAAGCAAGTCACATGGCCAAGCCCAAAGTCAGGGGACAGGGGGACCCACTCAGTCCACTATGAGGTCATGGTAGCGGGTGAGATATAAACCTACTTCTGGGGAGGGAAGGCCACACCTGCCTTGCCCTAGACCAGTCAATAGGGCTTGGATTGCCATGGATGGCTTAGACCAAGCCGGGCTCATGAAGTCGTAAGGTGTAGTTGTTGAGAGCATGGCCTCTGGAGAAGGACTTCGGGGATCAAAACCTAGCTTCTCCACATACCAGCTGCTTGGTCTGGGGCAATCAATTTCATGTCTCAGATTGCTCAACTGTAAGATGAGGATAACAATAGCCCCTGTTGTAAAGACTACATGTGCTTCTAACAATGCTCAGTGCACAGTAGGTCTGCATAAATGTAGCTCTGATACTCCGGGGCCAGGGGAGGGGAGGGTCTTGCTGCTCTTGCTGTCCCTGGAACTGTAGGTTTGCACGTCTTTCTCATTCCTCCCAAACAGCTCACCAGCTAATGCACCGCGATTGCTTTTTCATTAGTAGCCACAGAATTCACATCCAGTAGCTCTCGACCACTGAGGTTTGCAGTTAATGGTGGCCTCATACTCGAAAAAAATGAAGCTGCATGATTTACTCCAGATTTGTTAGTCTGGAATCGGCCACTGGAATAAAGACTGCCAATGCATTACCTGCTCTTGGGCCAAGCAGGAGAGAAAAAGACTGTCTTCACCAGATGGTCCACGTGCTGGGGCTCCAGACTTCTCAGGGGTTCCAAGTGTGTTCATTCCAGAGAATTCTCAATCAAAGCGCAACCCCAGGCAGACACATTTTCACACTAGCATGCCCACAGCATGTGTGGGAAAAAAGGGGAAGATCTGTGTAGATCTAAGTCAAACTAATTAGCTGTCAGCTGCATTGCATCTGGAGATCAAATATAAACTGTTGGCATCAAAAATAGTTCCGGTCCCTGTCATTTCCGTGCTCTTGGTACCAGGCCATCCTTTGTAGCACGGCCCTAATGTGTTTCTTCACAATGACAATGATCCAGCAGCCCGCCACGCATGGTATCCCAAGTCATCTGCTATTGGCAACTGTAGCGCCCCTTCATTTTGTGCCAGGTGGAGTTAGATGAAACTAACGGGGATGAATAGGTGGGAGTGGGTCATTGCATTGTCAGTATGTTGGAATGCAAACATTTCCACAGTTACCCATTAACAGGGTCCTTTACCATTGCTACTGTTCTGTGTGTGCAAAGATCACAAAGTCCAGGGTCTGAAACAGGTTCGTTTTAGCTAATCTCCTGCTGAATTTCATCAATTACACCAGGTCGAAGTGGTTCATCGATAGGGGGTTGGAGGGCTGGGGTGTGGATTTTGCCTTTCAGAAGAGGTATGTGCATCTGGACAATGGGAGAGTGGCCAGAGAACAGAGCCAGCAGTGGTTTTATTCTATTTAAATATTTTAAGTGTTTTTCCCCCTGTGGAAAATAATCTGTTTTTAGTTTAAGTTGATTTAAAATTGCTGCCATGTTATCGTAAATAAAGTGACATCTCATTTCTTTAAAGAAGCTTGGAATATGGTTATGGAATCCCAAGTATACAAATGACAAATTGGCTTTATGAATTTGATTCTTCTCCATGGCAAAAGATGTGTAATTTTTAGTACACTTTAAAAATCAAAGAATAGTTGGTGTAGGGTACCACTAAGAACCATCCACTAGGTGGCAGTATACCTCTAGGTTTTTAACATGTAACCCAGCAGTTCTCAAACCATGGTACCTGGACCAGCAGCATCAGCATTGCCTGGGAATTAGTTAGAAAGGTGAATCTTTTGGTTCCACCCCAGACCTATTGTATCAGAAAGTCTGGGAATGGGGCCCAGTAATCTGTGTTTTTAAAAGTCCTCCAGGGACTTCACTGGTGGCGCAGTGGTTAAGAATCCCCCTGCCAATGCAGGGGACATGGGTTCAAGCTCTGGTCCGGGAAGACCCCACATGCCTCGGAGCAACTAAGCCCGTGCACCACAACTACTGAGCCTGCGCTCTAGAGCCCGTGAACCACAACTACTGAGCCCACGTGTCACAAGTACTGAAGCCCATGCGCCTAGAGCCTGTGCTCTGCAACAAGAGAAGCCACCACCATGAGAAACCCACACACCGCAGTGAAGAGTAGCCCCCGCTCGCCACAACTAGAGAAAGCCCATGCTCAGCAATGAAGACCCAACGCAGCCAAAAATAAATAAATAAATAAATTTATAAAAAGCCCTCTGGGTGATTCTGTTATGCTCTCAAGCTTAAGAGCCATTAATCTAGTTAAGCTTAGGTCTTTCTGTGATCTGAAAATGCCAGCATTACAGACGACAAAGTCTGGTGGGCTTTAGCCACAAGTATTGTGATTGAGAGACACTAAAAGGCACCCATTCTTAATATCTTTTATACTGGACTTTTCCCAGTGTCTAAAATGTCCCCCATTAATTGTGACTTAGGGTTAAAGTATAAAAAGCCCCAGAAGGAAGTGAGGAAGTGAACCTCTAGATCCAATATATTAACCATTATAATCCCATAACACCAAAGAACTATTTAGATTCTTGGGCCAAATCAGGCCCATCGGTTGTTTTTGCAAATAAAGTTTTATTGGAACACGGCCACACTCACTGGCATCTTGTCTATGGCTGCTTTCACACTGCAGAGGCAGAGTTGAGGAGTTGTGACAGAGACTGTATGGCCTGCAAAGACTGAAATAGTTACTGTCTGGTCCTTTACAGAAAAAGGTTTAGGTTTAGATAGAGTTATCTAGCAAGGCCTTGAGGGATTGGGTCACCAGACGCAGGACAGATGAGGGACCCAAGGTGGGAGACCTTGAGTAGTAATATGGGCAAAAGTGTGAGGGGTGAGGAGAAGAAAGGAGGAGCAGTATGGGGGAGAGGAGGGGGCTGCGTGAGGGTTGCAGGGACACTGAGATGCTACAAATGCCCCCAAATCCAAATACCAGCCAGCAAATCTACTAACTAGAATCATTTTGACTCATCTGCAAATAACTATTTATTCATTTATAATCAGCTAAAATGATTCTTATGGGGACTTTTCATTCACTTACTTTCAAAGGACTTGGAGTGGGCAAGCAGGTTAAAAGCGCAGTGAAAAATAAGATGTTTGCTGATAAAACAGAATGGACCATGTTCGTCAGACCTCTTTCCATTTATTTCCATTCTCAGTACAAGCTATTAGGCTGGAATTTCTTGAGCAATGTTTCCATGCATTTTAAGCCTATTTTCTGGACAGTTTTCATGCATGGCATCTACTGGATTTCCACAACAGCACTGACAAATATACCTCAACCCTTCCATTTATTGAGAGAGGAAACGCTCAGAGAAGGCAGGTAACTTTTAGGTCAAATAGGTGGACCCTGGACTTGAAACCCCATGAACTAAGGGCGGCCTTAGAGCTGGGTCCACTATTTCGTGTTCCCTCTGTCTTGAATGTCTTTCTAATTGTGCTATTCTTGGTGTTCTTTTTATGAACTGGCAGCTAGGCCTTGCAGTCTTATTTAAATTGTTATATTATTATCCTTCCTAGTAAGACTCTAATTAATTAATCATATAGAAATGGTTCCCTGTTTAGTCCATTAAGTTAAATGGAGGTCTTTAGCAGAGCCTTGTGTGAGGTGTGTCGGTCTCATTGGTGGCTCTGACCAAACATCTCAGAGACACTAGCCAGGGGTGTCAAAGGCAAGAGGCCGGTATTCAGAACAGATGCACCTGCAACTTGCCACCGTTGGGCAACAGGAAGAGAATCAGACAAAACCAAGCTCCGTGGGCCAGGATAATTTGTGAGACCCTGTTCTAGGTCTTCACTTTCAGTGTTGGCCTGTGGAAGAACAAATTATCCCGGCCTGGGAATGGCCCCCCATCTCCAGCCTCAGACTGGCTTTGGCAGCTGGCAGAGTTCCTTTTGGTGAGCAGAGAATTCTACAAGGGCATCTGGAAATAGATGTGCCAGGGAGCACATTGCTCTTTTATTCTTTGGTGTTTAGTTTGTTATCTTGGGAAGTGTTGACAGGTGTACAAATCAGAATTAATAAGTGTGGGTGCCTTTGGAGAAACACCCACCCAGAAGGTCTCGATCTCCTCCATCCTTATTTTTTTCAGGAGGTACTGAAGGCGGAGTAGCGTCATGGCTTATACAGCATCAGGTATGGGTAATTGGACACTTTCATGACCTAACACCCTCCGGCTTCCTTCCCAGTCCGGCCACACTATTGGAGGACACAGGTCGGTGACATGGTCTTTAGGATCACATCACCTGGAGGTGAGGCAGCTCAGAGGACATGTTCCCAGGGGATTTAGTTACCTGTGAAACTGACCTCTTGGAAGGCTCCAGAGGACTTGTTCCCAACAAGTGACCTCCAGCCTGTATGGGTGAGAGGTGGACATGGAAGCTGATGACCTTGAGGGACCTGGGAGTCGCAGAGGTTGTCTGCTGGCTGGGCAGGTCCATGGGGATGGAGTGAGGCATGGGAGAGCAGCACACACTGATACAGTTTTCACAGAGAATGGACTGATGGGGGTAGGAAGATCACAAAACTTAAAAAAGGTAGAGAGGCTATAAGAAGAGGCCTAAAGATCTATTCCCTGTAGAGGAAACTTCCCACGCAGGAGCTCACTTAGTGTGTTTGCAGCCCCATGAGTGGGTGGTGTGGTTAAGGACCCAACCACCAGCCACAAGTCTTCTCAACTTGGCCTGTGTGCTGAAGCTCGCCTCAGAGGCCCAGGCTCCATCTTTCCCTCTCCCTGCGCTCCTGCCGTCTGTCCGGAGTCCCTGCCTGTCAGTTCGGGTCCCACATGGTATTGACCTTCTAATGGGCATGGCTTCGCCTGGCTGGGCCCCGCCTGGGAGAACTCTGATCTGCTGTGTCCCACGTGCATGCCGGCCCCGTGGCAGTGTTCTGGATGCTTCCTGAGCGTGCAGAGAGCTGGCCAGGGTCTTTTTGGGGTCTCGGACTGGAGCCGGGGCCCTCACGTTCCTGCCGCCTGGCAGAGCTGTCTCCAAACGCCTGTCAGCCAGTGAAGGCAGGAGTTGGGCACAATAGCTGCAGAAATCAGGCTGGGTCAAAAGAGCTCAGCTTGCAGATAAAAGACAATTGCTTTGGAAAGAAACAAGCTACAAATAACTTATAATGACCAGAGCTGGGCCCTGACAGCTTTGCTCTGGGTTTAGTGAAACATCGCAAGATATTTTTCCAAAGCCCTGAATTTGGCCACACCTGAAATGTCCTTTGCCAAATGCTTTCCTCCTCGCCTTAATTTTTAAAGTCGAGTCTTTGGAAGGCCATCTCCCCTGCGGTTTCAGATTCACTTATTCTTCACACGTCACGAGGCTGTCTGGTGAGTAAGAGCTGTGAGTGGGAGCAGATTGTAGGGATCAGAGGCCAAAGCAGGAAAGATTTGGTCCATCCCCTAAGCACATCCCCCTACACAGAGAGAAATACATATTCCTCCATAATACATATTTCTCCAGAAATTCTTCCACATGGAGAGAAAGTTCTGGAAACAAGTGACAGGTTTGGGATCCTTAATGCAGGTGGGAGGTACCTCTTCAGTCACCCCTGGGGCACCGTAGTAACATGAAGGACCCTTTCTGGTGCCTGAAATCCTCTTCACTTTGCTCTTCTCCTGGATTCTAGAAATGCTCCAGAACCCAAACCCCAGACTCCCAGAGGCCTGTCACACAGTGAGCAGCTGGGATAGAGTTCACATTGATCATCTTCTTCCCCAACCCCTCCCCAGCTCTTCCCAGCATCCTGGCTTTTGGGGGGGTCCTGTGATTGGCTTCCGTGGAGCTGACCCAGGAGCCTCAGCTCTGGAATCAGGCCCAGAGCTCCAAGGTCCCCCAGGGACGCAGAAATAGAGTCCTGAAGCCTTTGGCTCCTGGTGTCCAGCTGCCCCCCCGGGATCCTGCCTCACTCCCCGCTGGACTCTGAATCCGAGGTGTAAGAGCAGACAGGGTGTCATTCAGCCACTCAACGGCGATGACTTGGAATTGAACTTGGGATCAAAACCTTGGGGTTTGCTCCTCAACAGCAATGCAGGGCTGGAGATGACGGAGAACAGTATTTCACACACACACAGCCTCTTTCTTTTGGCCTCATGTTGGAAAAATCTGCAACAATGCCTTCTGAGTCAATTCCACTGGGGCTCTGGTGACAAACCACTCTGGTTGTGTCTGGTGGTTTACAGTGTCACCAGAGCCCTTTGATGGAGTTATAGCTGTTGCTCTGTGCCGTCATTGTCTCCCGCCTCTGTCTCTCTTGGCTTCTGGGCCTCTGTTTCTCTCTCTCTCTCAACATGGCGTGAGCTGCAACCAAATTGGAACGTGTACTTGGGCAGCCTCTGTCCTGAGTGACCAGAGGCTGGCGTGTCTTGGCACAGGTGCCCTGGTGGAGCCAAACAGATGAATGGGTAATTAAACAGAGTGTTTCTTTACTGATGCTCACTTCCCTGGTTCCAAATTTATTGCTTAATTAAAGGGCGTTCACAGCCAGCCAGAGATGCTAGCTCTTTCTTTCCTTGTGCCAATGGATAGTTCATATAATACCCCCTTTTGCCTTTAGTTCTCTCTCTCTCTCTCTCTCTCTCTCTCACACACACACACACACACACACACACACACACACACACACACACACACGGAGTCTTAGATCAAATAAAAGCACTGGCTTTTGGTAATTTGAGATTACTCCCTGGATAAGACCTGGATATTCTTTGCCCCAGCACAAGGCAAGAAGACTAGCGCTAGCTCCTCCCTTCAATGGCCATTTAATGGGCTGGCATTTGGGTCCAGGGAGAGAGGTGTCGAGGGGAGGTAGCCCCGACCACACTGTGGCTGGCAGGGCCGGTGGAGACACGAAGGACCCGACTTCCCGGAGGTTGCCCCCAGATCTGCATTGCCTCACAGGCTGCTGCCTTGGACGCCCTCCTGCCCCCGCCGCACCCCCCATTGCCCTCATTCCTTCTGCTGCCCCATGCAAGATGAGCCTGTATGCTTTGGAACACAGCAGACTATTGTTCCAAAGACAATAAAAAAGATTGGGAAATGCAGTGGCTCCCCTGTGCCCCCAAGTTAGAATTCGACGTGTGTGTTCGAAATTCTCTGGCCATCTCGTGGACCAAGGTAGGACAAACGAGAAGGAACAAGAGCGAAAAAGGAAAAAGGGCTGCAATCAGGCACCCCAAAAATAAGATGAAAAGAGACAGCTGCTCCCTTAACCTCCTGTGACTGATTTAAAGCTTCAGTAGTGGCCCGCGTGGAGTTCTCGAACAGCGTCTGCCTCATCATCGTGGCCATTAAGCCGAGCGCAAATGACCCGGGAGGGCCCTCAACCCGTCAGGCCGCTGTCACCAGCATGGTTTATGGCTTCTGAGCACCAGGTCCCCCATGGGCAGCACGATCCCTTTTTCCCTCGCCAGTGAATCTGGACTTGTGAGCTCGTAAATTCAGCAGGGTTTCCCAGGGGCAGACGGACATCTCTGTGGTACGGGGTGAGGATTTACGGCTGAGTTACCGGGAGCCAGAGGTGACCAGTGGAAGCATTGGAGGGAGGATGCTGACTCACCTGCCCAAGGCAGCAAAAGGTGCCCACGCTGGTGGCTCCAAAGGAGTGATGCTTTGTCGGCGTGATTCGTTACTGGGCCCAGCTGACATTTACGGAGGCGCTCGGCACCTCCCGTCAGGGGGTTGAGTCAGGATTCAATCTCAGCCTGACTCCCTGGCCTGCCTCTCCCCACAGGGGCAGGTGGCTCCTCACTGCTCACCGTGGGCCCTTTCCCTGCTGCTTCACTCCCTGGGCTGCCTCTGCTCCGCCTGGGGCTGGCTTTGCCCATTTAGGACAACCTGGGGCTGAATGTATCAACACAGAGGTGGACGCCTAGGGTTCCCGATGGGCAGCTCACAGGCAGGGGCAGGGCATTGCCTCCTCTCACCCACCCAGATTGCTCCTGCTCTGTGCGAACGCCCCCAGTGTCCCCTGAGTGGTCCCCATCTCCAGTCATCTGAATTCCTATCGTTGCTTGTATTCCTTTTCTGGAGCCACCCTTCGAGGTTCAAATCCTCTCTCTGTCCTTACCAGCTCTTACTGTCCTTACCAGATCGAGACCTTCAGGGCAGGTGTTGAACTTGGATATATTACTTAACCTCTCTGGGCCTCAGTTTTTCATCTGCAAAATAGGGGTTTTTACAGGGTGCCTTCGTCGTAGGGTTGTTGGGAGGATTACAAGAGATAACCCCCACGTGTCTGGCCCATAGTCCATGGTTGATAAATGTCAGCTTTTTATTGATGTTCTCATCACCGACTCACCCAACACACACCTGCCAGGCATAGTGGTGAGACCACCTGCCTGGTGTCACTTTGAGTGTGTGTGTCTCATTCCTGGAAGCCCTCGAAGACTGGATCCCACCTCTGTAGCCCTAGACAGGCCCCCCTGTGTCAGAGGAACCACAGACGAACTTCAATTGCAGACTGACCAGGGCGGGGCCAGGTCCCCCGAGTCTTGTATCCTGGGAGGTGTGTTGATCCGACTTCTCAGGAGACTTGAGGCCACCTAGGAAACCTTTGTCCTGATAGTGACTCCAGAGCTGTTTAGGGGGGGAGGGCGTGATGATCTGAAAGGCTTCTCTCCAGCCTGTCCTGGGTGCTCTGGGGCCTCCCCAGTGCCGGTTCCCCAGGGTTGTCATGCTGCCTGCTCCCCAGCTCCGTGATTTCACCATCCGGACCCTGCGTACCCCTGCCCCTCCTGTGTCTCCCGCTCCTCCCGGGCAGGGGGTGCCCACATGGCCCGGAGGTATGCCAAGCTCCCCTGCGGGGTGGGGTGGGCCGCTTGTGCTTCCTGCCGGCCCTCGCACACATTGTTGGTGTAGACAAAGGGAATGGAGTTTTGGTTTCAAGGTGTGATCCAACCAGGCACATCCATCAGGCCCGGCTGTCGCCCTCTTTCTTTTTCTCCCCTTCTCATTTCCGCTTTGGGCTGTGGAGGGGAAATAGCAATTGTGAAAAGGCCACTTGTCAAGATAAAAATCACAGTGCTCGACAGTGCTGCTGCCTCGGGCCGGGCAGCCCAGCCAAGTGCCAGGGGGCAGCGCTAAGTGTCGCCGCCCCAGGTGGAGGTGGAGCTGCCCTGCCTGGCTTGCAATCCCTGCCTCTTCCTGGCTGTGCCTCCTAATGGCTCTGTGCCTGTTTCCTCACAGGTCTAATGGGGATAATATTTCCTATATCACAGGACTGGAAAGACTGGAAGGGAGAATTCAACGAGTCCCTTCATGTAAAGTCCCCGGAGCAGTTCCTGGCGGAGAGTAAGCTCTCCATACAGCATGCCATTTTATCAGGAAGCAGAAAGGGGCCACGATTTTTGTGGGAAAGTCCAGCATCCACTGGGAGTTTGGATGGGAGCATTTGCACCCGGGATGGATGATTCCAAACCCAGCTGTTCATCAGGATCACCCAGGGAACTTTAAAAACTTCATCCCGGGCTTCCCTGGTGGCGCAGTGGTTGAGAGTCTGCCTGCCGATGCAGGGGACCCGAGTTCGTGCCCCAGTCCGGGAAGATCCCACATGCCGCGGAGCGGCTGGGCCCGTGAGCCATGGCCGCTGAGCCTGCACGTCCGGAGCCTGTGCTCTACAACGGGAGAGGCCACAGCAGTCAGAGGCCCACGTACCGGAAAAAAAAAAAAACCAACTTCATCCCACCAGAGTGTCTACTATTTCATTCATGGACATGATGTTTAGAAGCTCAGGCTTGTGGGGGGTGACTGGCCTGGGTTCTACTTTGGGCTCCCACCACTCAGAGGCTGATCACTGGACAAGTAATCTGACTTCACTGAGACTCAGTTTGTTCATCTGCAAAATGGGTACCCTTGGGGCTGCAGCCAGGATCCAATGGGATGAGGTAGCTAATTCTGTGGTGACTTAGTTCTTCACTTGGTTCCTGGGCAAGGTACTGGGCTGCAACCATGAGAGGCAAACCCCCGGCCCCCCGGGACAGCAGACAGAACAGAGGCTGGGATGCTGGTGTTTCTCAGGAGTCCTAACTAGTCATGAGTTTAAAACACCTCATGGATGCCGGCACTCCTTTTGAGTTGCTGTGACCTGCAGACCAAAAGAAACTGAGGCCTTGGCACTTCCCCCTGGTGGCCTCGCATCTGTCACACGCCAGAGGAGCCACTTTGGCCTGTGCGGCTCCTGGGCCCAGCAGCTCGAGAGCGGCGCTGGACGGCGGTGGAGGCCTGGCATGCGCTGCTCTGTTCCCTGCGCACTTCCCTTCGTTCCCCCACCAGACCAGATGCCACAATGATTACAGAGAGCAAATCCTCCTTAGGTTCTGTATCACCCAAGCAGGGTCTGTGTCTGAGGAACAGGAAGGCTGGTTCCCTAATCCAAATTAGATCGGGGTGGGGAGGGGGGCCGTGCGGGGCTGGGTGCAGGCCCCGCGCCTGGGGGTCCTCGGCGCTATGGCTCAAAGACGGGTCCCAGGGACCACCCGCGGGAGGGGGCGTGTGAGCGCGTGTGAGAGGGTGTGAGTGTGTGAGAGGGTGTGAGTGTGTGTGAGGGTGTGAGGGTACGAGGCTGTGTGGGGCTGTGTGAGAGGGTGTGAGTGTATGAGGGTGTGTGTATGAGGGTGTGTGAGAAGGTGTGGAGGTGAGAGTGTGAGTGTGCTTTCGTGAGTGTGAGTGTATGAAAGAGTGTGGCTCTATGTTTGTGCATGCGAGCTGTGTGATAAGGTGTGTGAGTGTGTGTGCGTGTGTGCTGAGGGTGTGAGAGGGAGGAGGGAGCTTGGTCAGAGCCCTCCGCTGGGGATGGGGGACACCGAGGCCCTCTGTGGATTTTACCCACGGTTCCTGCAGGTCCCAGAGTTGCTGCCCCGCGCCCGCCGGCACCTGAGGTCCGGCAGCAGTGCTCCCTTTGTCCCCTCCTCCTGCCCCCTGCCCTGTGGGCTGGGGACGGATGTTCTCAGGCTAAGCTCTCAGGACCATCTCTCCTGTCCCCTCTAAGGGTGACGTGTTACATCTGCTCCCACCTACAGGGGCCCCTCACGGCCAACCTGTCACCTCTGCCCCCCGTGCCCACCGCTGAGTGGGCGAAGCCACCAGATCATTTTGCAAGTGGGTCAGGCAGTGGTGGTGTGGGTGCTTCTCTCTGGAATTCGTCGGGGGGCCACCCCCAGGTAGACAAGGGAGAGGCAAGCGTGGTGCCTGGGCGGGGGTGCCGGGAGAGCGGCGGAGCGTCAGGACACGGGGGATGTGCGGGGGTGGGGATCTGGCTGAAGGGAAGCAGCCAGGCCCCCCAGACTTCGGGCCTTGTGGATTGGTAAGGGCCACCTCTCTCAATCTTGGGACCACTTGGGGTGACAAACGTCTTATTTTGCCAGTTGAGGATGTTAAAACTGTGGCCAAAAATAGACCACCATTATCATATCATAAAAGGAAGGACATTTTAAAAAAGGGAAGTGACATAGTCTCATGTTAAAGAACAGTATTTTCCAAGAAAGAACAGTTAGTGACTTTCCTAGAACATGTTTTACCTTGGACCAGTGAGAGTCCAAGTGGGCAGAGAGTTGGGGGGGAGGCAGGTTCTGGGACCCAGGGGTTGGAAACCACTGATAGGGTGAGCGCAACAATGAGGAGGGACCACCAGCCCTGCTCCTTCTGCGCTGGGTGCTGGGACATTGTGTGTAGCAGTGAGCCCGGGTCTGAGTCTACGGGAACTAGAGGGGCAAAACAGGGTGGTGTGATACCTGAAACCACCTCAGGGGGTGGGGATGTCCAGCTTGAGGATGTTTCCCCTGTTCAGGTCCTATGCCATGACTTACTAGCTGTGTGACTTTGAGAAGTAACTAAACCTCTCTGGGCCTCCATTTTTTCATTTGCATGATGGAAGTGCCCATCTTCCATGGTTGTTGGAAGGATTAAATGAATTAATACACCGAGAGCCTCAGAATAGTCCCTGAGGCACAGAATTCAATCTGTGTCAGTTATTATTATTATTATTATTATTATTATTATTGGGTCTCAGTCCACCTTTTTGGACAAATCTCATGTGCAGAAGGATTCAGACCTTCTCTGTGTGGCTCTGGAGGACAAAGCCCACATGAATACGTGCTGTGAGCCAGGCTATGCATCAGACAACTTTACACATGATATTACAGGGAGCTCTTATTTTTTGGGTGAGGAATCCGAGTCTCAGAGGGCGAACAATTTCCCAAGGTCACATAGCTAGGATGATGCAGGGCTGAGAGAGGGGCCAGGGTGGTCAGACTCCAAAGCCCCCAGTGTCATTTTGTAATGAGTCGTTGGAGCAGACTTTAAGTTTCACCTTATCGGGAATCACAATGTCCTGTTCAGGGCTGTCTGGTCAGCACCTTCTATAGCGCCTGGCACAGAGAGGGCACTCAGGCAATCTTCTGTGAATGAATGATGGGAGGTCATGAGTTCCCCAATGGCAGAAGTCTTCAAGCAAAGAGCTACCAAAGATGCCATATGTGCATTAGGGACCCACCGGGCATCTGGCCCTGGATTCTGTGAGTCTGTGGTCAGACACTCAGGGCATGAGGGCCTTTCTGAAGTGTGTGCACAGCCAGAAGCCCCCTCACTTAATATTCAGAGGCGCTCAATCCCTCTGAGGCCTCCAGGGAGTAGCTGACTAGCTCCTTGTTAGGGACCCCTGCCTTAGCACAACCTGTATTGCCACCTACATCCGTGTCTGATAGGTGGATTCAGTCACCCTCTCCTGCTACCCAGCTCTGGTCCCACATCCAATCATGGGGCCTTGGGTCACGTGGACACTTTTTCTTCAGTGGCATCCTCCATCTTCTGCCCAGTGGTGTGCTGGAGCTGGCTGGTACCAGACCGAGATCCGCTCCTTAAATCAGCAGGAATTTTATGAGCCAGCCATCATTATAAATTACATTATATAAGTTTACAATTATATTAAAAACAAGGACAAGAAGTATTCAAAACTCACCACTTCCTAATTATTTCCCTATATTTTGTTATTATCTATGGTCTTGAGGTTATTGACAGCTGTTGCATCTGTGGTGGAAACACTATACGATGCTACTGTGCATCTCTTCCCAAGCCTGTGCCCACAGACTTCACATTAGTAGTTTGATGTTGGCCGTGGTGAGAGTATTTATACCCCAGAAATCGGCGAACACTGCAACCAGGATGGCCCCACCCCAGGAGCTGGTTGTTAAACACTCACCAGCTCACCTCTGTGTCTACCTGTACCAACAGGAATTTAGGGTTTAGGAATCTTATCGACAGTGGGGGGTAGGTGACGAGGCCCCAGAGAAGCGCTCAGGATTGGGAACCTCCTGGGCTTCACCCAAACATTTTTATTTCCAGCTTCCTGGACACTATTTTATTGTGTTAAAATCATTTTCCCCCCTCCTTGCCTTCACTTAGAAATAAATTTGAGTTGGGCCTCTAGCAGGCAGCATGCCTTACATTCTGCACCCTGATTTCATTTCTAGCGCTTTTTAGTTTTCTACTTGTACTTCCTCTTTGCTTTGTCTCCCCTTCTCCTTTTGCCAGTAAAGTGTTTTACAGCTTTTTTGCGGTATAATTGACCTGGAGTGAGCCGCACGTATTTATTTATTTATTTATTTATTTATTTTTTTAACATCTTTATTGGAGTATAATTGCTTCACAATGGTATGTTAGTTTCAGCTTCACAACAAAATGAATCAGTTATACATATACATATATCCCCATATCTCTTCCCGCTTGCTCTCCCTCCCTCCCACCCTCCCCATCCCACCCCTCCAGGCGGTCACAAAGCACCGAGCTGATCTCCCTGTGCTATGCGGCTGCTTCCCACTAGCTAACTACCCCACTTTTGGTAGTGTATATATGTCCATGCCTCTTTATCGCTTTGTCACCGTTTACCCTTCCCCCTCCCCATAGCCTCAAGTCCATTCTCTAGTAAGTCTGTGTCTTTATTCCTGTTTCACCCCTAGGTTTTTCATGACATTTTTTTTTTAATTCCATATATATGTGTTAGCATACGGTATTTGTCTCTCTCTTTCTGACTTACTTCACTCTGTATGACAGACTCTAGGTCTATCCACCTCATTACAAATAGCTCAATTTCATCTCTTTTTATGGCTGAGTAATATTCCATTGTATATATGTGCCACATCTTCTTTATCCATTCATCCGATGATGGACACTTAGGTTGTTTCCATCTCTGGGCTATTGTAAATAGAGCTGCAATGAACATTTTGGTACATGACTCTTTTTGAATTATGGTTTTCTCAGGGTATATGCCCAGTAGTGGGATTGCTGGGTCATATGGTAGTTCTATTTGTAGCTTTTTAAGGAACCTCCATACTGTTCTCCACAGTGGCTGTATCAATTTACATTCCCACCAACAGTGTAAGAGGGTTCCCTTTTCTCCACACCCTCTCCAGCATTTATTGTTTCTAGATTTTTTGATGATGCCCATTCTGACTGGTGTGAGATGATATCTCATTGTAGTTTTGATTTGCATTTCTCTAATGATTAGTGATGTTGAGCATTCTTTCATGTGTTTGTTGGCACTCTGTATATCTTCTTTGGAGAAATGTCTATTTAGGTCTTCTGCCCATTTTTGGATTGGGTTGTTTGTTTTTTTGTTATTAAGCTGCATGAGCTGCTTATAAATTTTGGAGATTAATCCTTTGTCCATTGCTTCATTTGCAAATATTTTCTCCCATTCTGAGGGTTGTCTTTTGGTCTTCTTTATGGTTTCCTTTGCTGCACAAAAGCTTTTAAGTTTCATTAGGTCCCATTTGTTTACTTTTGTTTTTATTTTCATTTCTCTAGGAGGTGGGTCAAAAAGGACCTTGCTGTGATTTATGTCATAGAGTGTTCTGCCTATGTTTTCCTCTAAGAGTTTGATAGTTTCTGGCCTTACATTTAGGTCTTTAATCCATTTTGAGCTTATTTTTGTGTATGGTGTTAGGGAGTGATCTAATCTCATACTTTTACATGTAGCTGTCCAGTTTTCCCAGCACCACTTATTGAATAGGCTGTCCTTTCTCCACTGTACATTTCTGCCTCCTTTGTCAAAGATAAGGTGACCATATGTGCGTGGGTTTATCTCTGGGCTTTCTATCCTGTTCCATTGATCTATCTTTCTGTTTTTGTGCCAGTACCATACCGTCTTGATAACTGTAGCTTTGTAGTATAGTCTGAAGTCTGGGAGTCTGATTCCTCCAGTTCCTTCTTTCGTTCTCAAGATTGCTTTGGCTATTCGGGGTCTTTTGTGTTTCCATACAAATTGTGAAATTTTTTGTTCTAGTTCTGTGAAAAATGCCAGTGGTAGTTTGATAGGGATTGCATTGAATCTATAGATTGCTTTGGGTAGTAGAGTCATTTTCACAATGTTGATTCTTCCAATCCAAGAACATGGTATATCTCTCCATCTATTTGTATCATCTTTAATTTCTTTCATCAGTGTCTTATAATTTTCTGCATACAGATCTTTTGTCTCCTTAGGTAGGTTTATTCCTAGATATTTTATTCTTTTTGTTGCAATGGTAAATGGGAGTGTTTTCTTGATTTCACTTTCAGATTTTTCATCATTAGTATATAGGAATGCCAGAGATTTCTGTGCATTAATTTTGTATCCTGCTACTTTACCAAATTCATTGATTAGCTCTAGTAGTTTTCTGGTAGCATCTTTAGGGTTCTCTATGTATAGGATCATGTCATCTGCAAACAGTGACAGCTTTACTTCTTCTTTTCCGATTTGGATTCCTTTTATTTCCTTTTCTTCTCTGATTGCTGTGGCTAAAACTTCCAAAACTATGTTGAATAAGAGTGGTGAGAGTGGGCAACCTTGTCTTGTTCCTGATCTTAGTGGAAATGCTTTCAGTTTTTCACCATTGAGGATGATGTTTGCTGTGGGCTTGTCATATATGGCCTTTATTATGTTGAGGAAAGTTCCCTCTATGCCTACTTTCTGCAGGGTTTTTTATCATAAATGGGTGTTGAATTTTGTCAAAAGCTTTCTCTGCATCTATTGAGATGATCATATGGTTTTTCTCCTTCAGTTTGTTAATATGGTTTATCACATTGATAGATTTGCGTATATTGAAGAATCCTTGCATTCCTGGAATAAACCCCACTTGATCATGGTGTATGATCCTTTTAATGTGCTGTTGGATTCTGTTTGCTAGTATTTTGTTGAGGATTTTTGCATCTATGTTCATCAGTGATATTGGCCTGTAGTTTTCTTTCTTTGTGACATCCTTGTCTGGGTTGGTATCAAGGTGATGGTGGCCTCGTAGAAGGAGTTTGGGAGTGTTCCTCCCTCTGCTGAGCCGCACGTATTTAAAGCGTACAGTTTGACTTCTAACATATGAACGCATCTGTTAAACCATTGCCACAATCAAGATACTGATCATATCCATCACCTCTGTAGGTCCCCTTGGTAATCCATCCCTCCCATTCGCCAGGTTACCACTGACTTTCTTTCTATTACTATTGATTAGTTTGCATTTTTAGAATTTTGTATAAATGAAATCTGTAGTATGTACTTTTTTTCTGAGTCTGATTTTTTTCACTTAGTATAATGTCTTTTTGAGATTTATCTACGTTGTTCATGTTCTAGTAGTTTCTTGCTTCTTATTGCTGAGTAATATTCCATTGTAGGGATATACCACACTTTGTTTATCCATTTACCTGTGGATGGACGTGTGAGTTGTTTCCAGTTTGGAGCTGTTATGAATAAAGCTACTATAAATATTTGGGTACAAGTCTTTACGTGGACATATGCTTTCATTTTTCTTGGGTAAGTATCCAGGGGTAGGACGGCAGGGTTGTATGTTAAATGTCTGTTTAACTTTTAAGAAACTGCCAACTTCAGTTTTTTTTCCTTTTTATCATGCTGTGTGACCTTGGACAAGTGACTTAACCTCTCTGGGCCTCAACTTTGTTGTACAATTCCATGATGCAATTCCTGTCCGTTTCTACCTTCACAGAACTCTTTAGGACAGACATGACTGTCTTTGTGAAAATGTTTAGGGCTCTCAGGAAGAAAAGTGAGCCTGAGAAAGCCAGGGTCTTATTTCCACCATCTTCAAACTCTCAGGACTCTTTAATTGGATTGCTCATCTCCCCTGTGGACCTGAAGGGGATGCTGGGTTGGGGTGGGGGGCACTTTAGATTCTTATCAAATTCAACGCTGCCCAACTCTTCCCCCAGCCTCTGGGCAGTGTTGATGCTGTCATAGATCACAGACCTGTGAGCTGCCAGCTGAGAAGGCCCTGGTCAAGGTGATGGGTTCCTCCTGTGATGTGTGAAAAGTCCTAATCAGGTTTCTATACCCCCCAAGTCAGCTGGTGACCCTTGTCCTCAGACTCAACAGCCACATTAAATTATGAAACACGCCCCCCACCCAGCCTAACAAACTCCAACACCCAGACAACTTGGTTAGAGGGGAAGCACTTTTGCAGAGGACTTGGAAGGGGGCTGCGGGCCTGTGGCTGTGCTCTGAGGCCTTGTAGTGCTGACCTTTCTGTGCTGTGCTTGATGGTGAGACTGTGTGTGTGTGTGTGTGTGTGTATGGCAGGGGATGGGCAGTCAAGAGGACTTTCCTGTTTGGAGTGACCAAATACATCTGATTGGGACATGGGACATGGTGGGGTTTCGGGAGAATGGGTTGGGAGGGAGTGGGGAGACGGGTGAGGGTTCCGTGGGCAGGCTGGTTGAAGGAACTCCACTGCATGGCTCCTGCCCCTCGGGATGGGTGCAGGGACTACGGATTCTCCAGCTCTGCTGAACCCTGAAGTGTGCGGTCCCTCCGGGTGCCTAAAAAACAAGCCAGGCCAGCGAAGGCCCCCTCCTGCCCTTGACGTGTGATAACAGATGTGTGTTCCCGGAGACACGCAGACTCAGAAGGAAGCTGATTTTCAAGATGAGTCCGTTTGTCTAGTCTCCCTGCCTCTGCAACTGCAGCTTTTCATTTATGTGCTGGTGACTGGGGCAGAGGTGGGAGGTGAGGGAGGACACTGGGGAGGGAAGAATAATAGAAAAAAGAAGATTTGTGTCAGCAAGTGAAAGAGCCAAGTTTTTCATGTGTTTCTGGGGAAATAGAATTTGCAGCGCTTATGCTCGACTGTAAATCAAGACAGCTGCTTTGGGCAGCTGTTGGCTCTGTGTTTGGTCTGGGGGCTGGGATGTAGGTGGGGTACAGAGCCAGGCAGAGCACGTCCTGGCTGTAGATGTGAAAAACGGTCCCAGGTATGGGGTCTAAGAGAAAACAGAAGCTGGCTAATGAAGGTCAGGTGGCGGGCAGTGGAGGGTGAGGGGCAAGGACATCTGTTAACCCAGGGTGGTTCCCTGCTTGTTACCTCTCACACCACGTCCAAACCCAAGTTCAAGTTCTTTGCTGTGGACAGCAAATGTTTGAACTTTCCTTTTGCCAGGTGATGTAGGAAGAGGTTGGAGAGATCCTGGGGGACAGATGGAATGAAAAGGGGAACAATTGTACAGAGTGTTGGTAGGGCCAGGGGAAATTTTGTAAGCAAAACTGGACTTCTGCAGGGCTAATGAGTTTGGAAAATGTTTTTGCAGAGCTGCTCCAGCTCAAAAGGCTCTCTGGGAACTAGGTAGCACCCTGCTTAGTTTTCCAACTTGAGGAGTTATTTTGTAAAGTAGAACTGATGGAACTCTAGGCCCCCTTCTGCCTGGAGAACCTCCTCTGGCTTGATCCAAACCCTGTCCATCCCATCCCTCAGAGGGCACCCCCCCATTCCCATCTCAAGGATGTTTGTTGTCTATGTCAGGACCTGCTTATTGTTATTTGAGTTTGACTTTCTTCACTGGGTTGGAAGGGCTCTGTGAGGAGCCCCAGCCCATAGCCTGTTGAACAGACTCAATAGAAGTCGTTTATCACATATGTGCTTGTGTCCAGAAGCTGAGGTACACCTTCCGTGTGTGTGTTTGTGTGTGCATGCAAGGGGGAGGGGGTAACCTTTCTGTCACCTGGGGAGCTTGGGACACCTTAGCTGAGCACCTGGATGTCTCTTGGGACCCCTGAGACCTCTGGCAGAATTGGTGAAGGGGTTGACTTTGGAAGTGCAGGTCAGCCCCCCAGAATGGTAGAAATGAGATTTTCAAACAAAGAGGGAAATTGGTTGGTAGGAGCACAGATTGGTACCACACTTATGGAGGGTCACTGGTAAGATGAATTAGAAGCCTTCATTTTGAGTGCCCTTCAGCTCAGCCTTCCCACATCCATGATTTTATCTTAAGGAGACAACCACAGACGTGTGTAAAAGTTTAGTTACTTAAACTCTTGGGGCCTCAGTTGCTTCATCTGTACAATGGGGATGCTCAGCCCTCAGATCCCCTCTGCGGAGAGCTGTCAGGAGGATAACGTGCTCGGTGCCTAGTCAGCTGTTGGCCGTCACTAAGGACAGAGAGCCTGAGTGCCTTGCTCCGGGGCACAGAGCAAGGCAGCCGCATGCCTGGGACAGGCAGTCAACCCGCGGTGCCCAGGCAGTGGAGGATGGGGCTGGAGGAGCATCAGGAGTGCTGGGTGTGGAAAAGAGACCAGGGTGTCGGCCCACACGCCTTCCCACAGTTTCTCCGTTTGCCAAATCAAGACAATGGTCCACCCCCCTCCTCTGCCTGCTTGGGTAGGAAAGCAGAGGCTTTCAGGTTTGGGGGTCTCTCAGGTGATCCTGGAGCCTTCCAGAAGCAGTAAGTAGTGGCAGGAGCCCTTGCCCATCCCCACCATATCCCTCAGCTCGGTTCCTCTGGGCTCAGCACCAGGAGGCCTTGGGAAACACACATACACACACCCACGTACACACACACTCACATACTTCCACACACACACACACACACACACACACACACACACACACACACACACACTTACTTTCCCCCCTTCCCCGTCTCCATGACACACATCTGTAACAGCGTGGCCGGCTGAGGTGAGTGGTTCCATTCCCGGGTCTGCCTCCGTAAGTGAAACTGACAGGTGAGGGAACGTGGCTGAGAGGCCCTAAGAGGCTGGTGGAGAGCGAAAAGCTTTTTATTTGCTGGTTAGTTCTGAAATGCCGGCAGCACATTAGCTGGGGTGGGAATTAGTAGCTGGGTTACGGGCGAGCAGAGGTTCAGCAGAGCCTCCGCCCACGGGCAGAGATGCAGAGCCTGGCCTGGGCTGGAGCAGGAGGCCGTGGGGACCAGGCTGTGGCTCAGGCTGGGGGAGCCCTGCCCACACAAAGACCCCTTGTGGGGGCCCCTGGCCTGGAAGTTGCCCCCAACAGAGCTGCTTTTGTGACCCTTAGGGGCCTACCAGGTTTGAGGCTGTGTGACCGTGGCCAAAGCCACTTTGCCTGGCTGGGCCTCAGTTTCCTTTTCTGTAAAAGGGGAAAATAAAACACCTACCTCATTTGGTGCCGTGATGGTTTAATGAAATAGTGAAGGCCAAGGCTTACCTGGTGCCTGGAACGGGTGAATACACTACAAATAAGCCCTGTGTGTGGACCCTTTGCCATGAGCCAAATACCCTCACCTGGGTAATCACCTTAAGTCCTCACAAGAGCCCAGGAAGTAGGATATGATTATTATCATCTACGTTTTACCCACGAGGAAAACGAGGCTCAGGGAGCTTGCCCAGCGAGCATGTGCGCCCGAGCACTGGGCTCAGTCACCTGCTCCCCTGCCTCCCTGGTAGGTGGTGAGGGATGAAAACGAGTCTTGTTTTTAGGAAGGTGAGAGATGGGGAATCAGCTGGAATTGGCTCTACGGCTTATGTAGCTGTTCATCTATCTTCCTCATATCCCATTCTCATTAGATGGCATATTCGACCACCTTCCGGAAGTGCAACGAGGGCCCGAGTCCTGACTCCTTCTGCATGTGAGCTCGGCTTGCAGAGGGAAGGGTGGGCAGTCAACCATATTTTAAACCAAGAGATGGTGGTTTGATCTCAGCCGCGCCTAAAACTGTATAATGTTCCCATCCAGACCTTTCCACACATGACACATCCTTCAATAGACACTCCACTGTGGTTCATAAAACGACTCCTTTATACCCTGCTTTCATGCTGCAGACTGGGAAAAACAAATCTGTTCTAGAACTTCCCAAGACCAGTAAGGAAGCTGCCCCAGTGGAATGCTGCGGAGAGACCAGATGCAGACAACTGAGCATTCATGTCCCTGCAGGCGACTCAGCCCCCAGGAATGTAGCGCCCTCCTTATACCAAGTGTGTATCTGCTTTGGGAGCGCCTGGCCCCTGCAGGAATTAGTCATCTGTCACCTGCCCTCTTCCTGCACAATTACCAAAGGACAGTAGTGATGTAATGAAGTCTTTCTTTTCTCAAATGGTTTTTGTGGCCAAGCGGGACCCCCAAATGGTCAGGTATTATACTCTAAATATAATTTAGAAAACTATAGTGTCTAAATATTTCTAAAATTTATTTCTAATGTTTCTAAATATTCCAGGCTCAGTGAGGCTATCCTAGGATGAACAGGACTGACTCTCTTCTTGATGCTGAAGTGTCCTTTTGAATCCTGATTCAGGAGAGGACAACATGCACCAGTGATTACCCTGGAAGTTGTTTTTATGAAACAAGTGACAAGTAACCTTGTTCCCATAAGTGACGAGTAACATTTTGGGCCACAGAACACTGCTGCTTTTTGGCCAGTTGCCCCATTGAACCGAATGAAAAGCTGCTTCCCTTGGATGTTTGATCACCTTCGTGAAAAGCTTTTGTTTTTCCCTATTGGAAACTTTTGGTTTTTCTGACTTTCAGGAAGTCGCTGTTCTCGTGACATCTCCAGCCCCACCAGCACCTTCATCTTCCTTCTCCACCGTAGCCATCTCTCCTTCTTTAAACTTTTTGAGTGGGTGGGTTCTGGATGGAAAGAAGTGGTACGCTGTGTTTCCTGGGCTCTCAGCTGCTGTGTTCACTGGACAACCTCTCAGCAAACGCAAAGCCAGGCCAAAATTTCCCCTACATTCTGGACAATTTTCAGTGCTCAGCTGAATTTAGAAATGAAAAATACCATCTCGCAGCTCTCTTGTGCAGACTGGAGATGATGCATATAGAGCACACCTGGCACCTGATAACTGTACTAACGTCACTATTTTCCCAGGCAAACTAGGTGTTCATAACAGCATTTTCTTCCCCTTTCAGTCTGATTGAGTTGTAATTGGCATACAGCACTGTACACATTTAAGATGCACTGCCTAATGACTTGATTTACATATATAGTGAAATGATGACCACACTAAATTTAGTTAACATAGATCATCTCATATAGATACTTATAATAGCATTGATGTGTGCATATATTAATGAAATTAAAAGTCCTATATAGGACTGCATGACAAATCAATTTCTCTTGAAAGAGCCAAGAGCTTTTTTTAAAAACGTATTTATTTTGAGATAATTATAGATTCACATGCAGTTGCAGGAACTAATACAAAAAGATCCCATGTACCCCTCCCCCAGTTTCCCCGAAGGGTAACATCTTATATAACTATAGTATACTATCACAATCAGGAAATTAGCATTGATACAATCCGTTGAAAATTAACATTAATACAGTTCATTGACCTTATTCAGATGTCACAAGTATTACATGCACTCATTTGTGTGTGTATTTAATTTGATTAGCATTTCTATTGTAAATAATGTCAAGATCTTATTGATCAAGGAGGCACTTTTTCACTTTCTAAAGAATGACTGGGTTATGATGGCTTATTGGTCTGTTTCCCCTAGTAACCAACGGGTTCTTTCGGGGAAAGCCTGTGTCTTCTGCATCTTTATGTTCCCATAGTCCAGTGAGGGCCTGCCTCAAACAGATAACAATATAACGAACACTTATTGAGCCCCTACTACGTGCAAGGCTGTGTTCTGAGTGCCTATCCAACAAGGCACGTTCCATTACTATTATTCCCACTTTACAGATTAGGAAACAGAGGGTAAGACGTTCAGTAAACACTTACTGAATGAGTGAGAGTCTGTGAGGGATCTGCCAGCATCAGTCATTGGAGGTGGCCCTTTTTTCTAATGGTGGATCCTAAGCTCCATAGTGTCAGAAAAGAAATGCTGCTCATTCATTCTCCAAGCACTTCCCCCCCTTCTGGAAGCATCATGTAGGGTTTAAGGGCACAGTTTCTGAGTCAAATTTTGTGAGTCCAAAGCTGGCTCTGCCACTTAGCTGTATGGCCTCAGGTGAGTTACTAAAACCCTTTGGGCCTCTGTCCTCTCATCTGTTAAATGGGCTAGGGTAGTACCTGCCGCAGAGGGTTGTTGTGAGGATTAAATAATAAGTATAAAGGGCTTAGAGTAGGGCCGGGCAGTATTCAGAGTAATACATGTCAGGAACTATACTTTCTGTACTTTTAACACCACCAGTGCTACTGAACTCCAGAAAGCCGACATAGAGTATATGGTACCAATTTGTGGGTCGTTCCCCCATTATGATTAAAATTCCTATTTCCCTGCCCCCTCCCCACCCCCTATGCTTCCAGGCACTGCACAGGAAGACCCTGGGCTTAGGATTGAAGATTTGCTTGGTAATAATGACATTTATCTTGGGAGGACTGTTCCTACCAATGCTAGTGGCTCCTTCCTCCTTCCCTCCCTCCCCCCTTCATCTTCCTTTTTAATTCCTTCCATAAGTAATTATTGTGAGCTTGTTAGCTCTTGTATTAGGCAGATGGGGACACAGTAGTAAGCAGAAACTGGCCTGGTCCCTGCCCAGATGAAGCTTGCATTCCAGTGGGGGAGAGAGAGCCATTGCCTAAATGGTGACACAAGGGCAGTGACATCACAGGTGCAGTAAATATGGCTACAAAGGACAGGTGTGGGGGCATGTGAGGTGCACAGCCTAGAAGTCAGCAGCAGTAGCCACTGATTAGCCAGGCCACTCTTGAAGCTAGGTTGGGGAGAAGGTCCTGGTTTACAAAGTAACAATCATAGCTGACACTTGCTATGCGCCCAAGCATTTTCCATATATTAACTCAAGCAATCCTTACATTAAGCCTATCAGCCCATTTTACAGATGAAGAAACTGAGGCCCAGATTCAGTAACTTGTGCGCGTAGAAGATGATCAATAAGCAATGTACACATGGTTGAATATCTAATTGGTTCCCACGGACAATGGACTTTTATAGGCATTTCATGCGCTGAACATCCAGAGGGCAGGTAGTGACTATCAAAGGTCAATGGTATCCCCTTAAATCTTTCCTCTTCTAGGAGACCTTTCCAATGAAAAAGAGCTCATAGATTATAAATGATGCTGGCGGTCATTTCCAACACTGTCCTGGGCCCTGCACTAGGAAACTTAGTTCAGTATCTCATATAACGACACATATATGAGCTTTTTCAGTCCCAACAAAATCTTGTTACCTTGTTTTGGCAAAACGAACAAGCAAACCCAAATCAAATTCAGGTAGCAACCTTCATTACAAGTGACAGGTACCAGCTGCTCTCATCCTCTCTTTTTAAACAACTTTATGAGGCATAATTTACATTCCATAAAATGTACTCATTTTAAGTGTATAGTTCAGTGCTTTTTCGTAAAGTCACTGAGTTGCATATCCATCTCCACGATCGAGTTTTAGACATTATGCCACCTCAGTAAGATCCCTAGCGCCCAGTTACAGTTCATCCTTGCTCTACTTCTGAGCTCCAGGAAACCACTAATCTAATTTCTGTCTCTATAGATTTGCCTTTTCTGGACATTTCCTATGTGTGGAATCATACACTAGGTGGCCTTTTGTGTGTACCTTTTTCCAGTTGGCATAATGATTTTGTGGCTTATCCATGTCGTAGCAGGTCTCAGTTCTTCATTCCTTTTTACGGTGGAATAACGCTCCTCTGTGTGGATAGACCACACTCAAGTTTATCCATTCATCTGCTGATGGGCATCTGGGTTGTTCCCAATTTTGTGGTATTACGAATGAAGCTGTTGTGATCATTTGTGCACAAGTCTTTGTGTGGACACCTGTTTTCATTCCTCTCGGGAGTGAAAAAAACCTAGGAGTGAACATTGCTGGGTCGTACGATAAGTGCACGTGTCACTTTTTAGGAAACTGACAAACTGTTTCTGCGGGGGCCGTAGCATTTACATTCCCATCAGCGCGGGGGGAGGGCTCCAGTTTCTCCCCTTCCTCACCAGCGCAGGTTCTCCTCTGTCCTTTCCAGCAGACACGCAGGCTCAGCGGCCGTGGCTCACGGGCCCAGCCGCTCCGCGGCATGTGGGATCTTCCCGGACCGGGGCACGAACCCGCGTCCCCGGCATCGGCAGGCGGACTCTCAACCACTGCGCCACCAGGGAAGCCCTCCAGCTTCTCTTCTTTTTTTTTTTTATGAGACAGTTTTTCTTTTTTTTTAATTTTTTCGGTACGCGGGCCTCTCACTGTTATGGCCTCTCCGGTTGCGGAGCACAGGGCCTAGCCGCTCCGCGGCATGTGGGATCTTCCCAGACCGGGGCACGAACCCATGTCCTCTGCATCGGCAGGCGGACTCTCAACCACTGCGCCACCAGGGAAGCCCTCCAGCTTCTCTTCTTAAGGGAAATGACGGCACCTGACATTGACGGAAGGCTCACCGTGCACCAGGTGCGGGGCGGACTGCTCCCCAGGCTTTGTCTCCATGACCCTACAAGCAGGTGTCCTCGTCACGCCCCAGTTGAGGGGCCTGGGAAGTGGACACATGAGGCGAGTGGCTCAGGCCACAGGTGAAGTGATCACAAAGCAGGATGGGAGCACGTGGGAGTCGGGCCCAAAGAGAGCAGAGGGGACAGAAGCTGGGAGAAGGTGGGGTCTGAGGTGGGAGCACTGGGCCTGTCCCGCTGAGGCCTGTGGTCCAGAGGAGACTGGAAAGTACGGTTGGGAATGTTCCTTGTATGACAGGAGGGTCACACTCCACCGAGGAATGGGCATAACTTGGAATGACCAGTTCCCGAAGCCCAGCACCTCCCGCTCCATGGAACAAAGAGGCCCCCGTGCCAATTCCCCCCCTCCCCCTCCCCAGGCTTGGAGAGAAGCACGGAGTGTGTGTCCAAAAGAAGCAGCATCCTGTTCTCCCCAGGGACAGCCTCTCACGTGACACCTCGTTCCGGGCCCTCAGCCGTTAATCATGACAAGACTCAAGGAAGAAAGTTCCCGTCCAGTGGCCAGCAGGTAGGAGGCTGGCCTGGGCTCCGTGGGCCTCAGTAAATCACCCTGTTGAGTTGGCGTCTCACTGGATTGCAATTACAATCCTTCAGGCCTGACACAAAATCACTGGGCTGGTAAGAGGAGAGTACCTGGGTAATGTGTTTAACAGAAATTAACCTGGTTAAGCCCTGACTCCATTGAAAATGAGAAAGTGTGGATGGGCCTGATCAATGCGTCCGCAGCCCAATTGACTCCAGAGCTGGCTTTGGATTTCAGTTAAGTGGGCCGACCCGAAAACGGGGAGACTCATTTTATTAAATTACCTCTTTGTCATAGAGTTCATATCATGGTGGAGTTTGCTTTGTCAGCCGTGGGGGCTGGTGGCTGGAAGGGCCTTTGGTGCCCATGTGTGCACCCATCTGCAGCCCTGCAGACCCCCGCCCTCACAAATGTGCACACAAACCTTGCCAGAGCGAGAAGGGTTAGTAAATATCTATCCCCCTCCTCAGGGAGTTGAGAGTATGGATTTGATCAAATACTCGTTTACTCCCTGCCCACCGTCGCTTCCCACCCCCTTGGGCTTTTGGCAGATAAATGATGTTATTTGAAGGTATTCTTGAAATTTCTGATGGAGACTGTTTCTTAAGTGCTTTTAGAGCAGGCCTATACTTTGTAATACTTGTCACATTCTGGCTAGTAAACTCCTCGCCTTTAAAAGCCGGAACCTTACTCTGTTTCCTGAATCCGAGGGAATAGGTCATTAACTGTGAATTTCAAATGAAGCAGATTTACAGTATATATCACAGAAATATGTTTATGAGAGACAGTGAATACCAAGGAATCCATGGAACAGGAAAAAACCGAGGACCCAGAGAGAGATCAGCTGATCTGGGGAGCAGGTTTTTTCTTTTCTTTTTCGGGTTCTTTTGGCTGATTTGGCCAAGTCTGGGTCTCTTGTTCCAGGTTCCTGATAGAAATATCTTTCTGGTTCTGTTCAGCTCCCATCCCAATACAGTACCCTACTGGGTGAGGCCCCTGGAGATCTTGACTGTGGAAATGCCACAGAATGGAAGATAATTCTTTGAGATAAGGATGGGAAGTTGGGTTTGGCTGGGTTGGGGAAATAGGAGAGAGGTTAAGGGAAGCACAGTTGAGGCTGGGTCAGCTGGGGTGATGATCAATGCTATGTGTCAACTTGGCTAGGCTATAGTACCTAGTGGTTTAATCAAACGCTAATCTAGGTGTTGCTCTGAAGGGACTGTAGTTGACACCTACAATCAGTTGCCTTTAAGTAAAGGAGGTTACCCTTGATACCGTGGGTGGGCCCCATCCAATCAATTGAAGGCCTTAAGAGCAAAAACTGTTTCCAAGAGAAGAAATTCTACTTCGAGGCTGTTACATCAACTTCTGCCTGAGTTTCCAGCTGCTGGAAAATTCCAGCCTGCTGCTTACAGGATTTTGGACTTGCTGGTCTTCACAGTTGTGTAATCCAATTCCTTAAGATAAATCCATCCATCCACCCATCCATCCACTCACTCATCCATTCACCCATCCATCCATCCATCCACCCATCCATTTACTCATCCATCCACCCATCCTTCCACCCACCTACCCATCCATCCATCCATCCATCCATCCATCCTATTGGTTCTGTTTCTCTGGAGAACCTTGATTGATATAGCTGGTTTCTGGCAGTAATTTTGGACCTTTTCTCCTCATCATTTCTGAAGAGTTTCTTCACTTGCCACCATCTCGAAGAGGCAGGAGAGCCCCACGTAAGTGCTTTGAACAACACATGGCATGTGGGAGGGCGCAGTGAGCAATAGTTAGTTCCCTTGCCCCCTCTTTCTCTCTCCTTCTTTCTCTCCCCCTCCTTCCTCCCTCCCTTCCTTCTTCCTTCCCTTCTTTCCTTTCTTCCTTTCTTGAGTCATCCTTAAAAGAAGATAATAACCAACCAGTTTTTACTTATCTTTCATCCACCTCCCCAATCCGCACACCCATCCATCCATGTTTATCTACCTATCCATTTTTGAAGGAATTTGGAAATAAAATACATTCACAGGACCTTAGTTTTGAGGGGCCTTTCTTGATGTCCAGACTCTTCATTTTACTGATGAAAAAAACCCATGAGGCTCAGAGAGGAAGTGACTTGCCAAGAGTAACACAGCACATTATGATCAGTGTGGGGACTGGACCCCCTCAGGTCTCCTGGTTCCCACTGCCTCTTCTGTGACTCTGATTGCCTTTAATCTCAGCAAAGCAGGTGAGCCTGGGAGTGGGGCAGGGGGTCTATCTGGCAGGCAGGTGCTCTGCCCCCGGGTGCCCTCACCCCTCCTCCTATTTCAGCCCATGCGATGGCCTCTGGAGTAGATGAGTTGGTTGTTAGTGACAGCTCTCTAGTGGGTTGTTTCATCACGGTTAGAAGAGCCACCTACTGCTGAATACTTACGACATGCCAGGCACTGCACTTGGCACCCTAGGGAGGTCACGGTCAGGAGGTCTGCCCAAGATCCCAGCTACTAAGCAGTGCCGTTGGGAGGCCTCGCCCGGTGTCTTCACTGTCAGACTGTCACTCCTGGGGTGGAAACCTCCTGTGCTCCTGGGAGCTGGAGGGTCTGGACCCTCTGGCCAGCTGTGACTTCAGTACAGTCGATTCCTTTTCGTGACCTCTCACAAGCATGCCAGTGCCCACCATGCCTCCTTCCCGGTGCGCTGAGCACTGTAAAGCGCCACGCGCATGGAGGATGCTGCGCTCCATGGCTTGACTCTTCTTTTGGGCACAGAAGTGCCAACCCGCTACTGTCGTGTCCTGCCTCAACGTCCCTCATCCTCTCTGAGGGCTGAAAAGTGCCCCAAGAGAGCCACCCGGGACCAGGGCTGGGCTGAGTGCTGTGGGCGGCTGGTGGGGGTTTAGATGTCTCCTCTTTGACGTGGAGGCTGGAGGATCAGGTGAGGATCCTGCTCTGCAGGGCCAGGATGGTGCCCGAGACAGTCGCGTCTTTGTGTGAACCCTGCCCTGCAGCATCCGCCCACAGAAACCTGTTGGCTCAGAACTGTCTCTTGTGGGGAAAAACAGCCTAGAGGGGATGGGGAAACATGAGCTTGTCCTGTTCAGGGCAGAGCTGTGGGCTGGGCCGGGGCTGGCACTCCGTGATTTGGGAAGCAGACTCAGGAGCCCTGTTAGTGCTACGGAGCAGACCTGACTTCTAGGCTGGCACAGGTGGGAGCCTCTGCAATGTGTGGGAAGGACGTTGTCTCCGGTGGCTGTGTGATCGAGTCCCCACCTACTTCTCTCATCCTGTGCCACCTTGTCCTTTGCTCCCTGATCTCCAGCCCACACTGGCGATGCTTCATCCTGCCGCAGGGCCTTTGCACACACAGAACCCTGGACTGAGATTTAAAATGTTCAAATATGAAGAAAATTACAGAACTTAATTAAGAAGATAAACTGGATACCCATCTCTGAACAGATATTAACATTTTGTCACTTTTGCTTTAGAACACTCTATTTTTTAAATTGTGGCGAAGCCACATAGATTAAGTTTGCTATCTTAACCATTTCTAAGTGTACAATTCAGTAGTGTTAAGTATATTCACATTGCTGAGCAACAAATCTCTAGAACTTTTTCATCTTACAAAATTGAACCTCCATACTGTTCTCCATAGATGCCACATCTTCTTTATCCATTTATTTTTTGATGGACACTTAGGTTGTTTCCTTATCTTGGCTATTGTGAATAATGCTGGAAGGAACATGGGAGTGTACATGTCTCTTTTCTGTCCTGCTTTCATTTCCTTTGGGTATATACCCAGAAGTGGGATTGCTGGATCATATGCTGGATCATAAAGTTCCATTTTTTAACTTTTTGAGGAACCTCCATACTGTTTTCCATGGTGGCTGCACCAATTTATATTCCCAGCAACAGTGTACAAGCGTTCCCTTTTCTCCACATCCTCGCCGACACTTCTCATCTCTTGTCTTTTTGATGATAGCCACTCTAACAGGTTTGAAGTGATATCTTATTTTAGTTTTGATTTGTCTTTCCCTGATGATTAGTGATGTTGATCAGTTTTTCACG